>NC_133770.1:220691732-220718375 GCF_003597395.2 Chelonoidis abingdonii | reverse complement strand
TTTCACACCTCAACTGCTAGAATAGGGCCTCATCCTCCCTGATTGAACTAACCTCGTTATCTCTAGCTTGCTTGCTAACATATATATACCTGCCCCTGGAAATTTCCACTACCTGCGTCTGACGAAGTGGGTATTCACCCACGAAAGCTCATGATCCGAAACGTCTGTTAGTCTATAAGGTGCCACAGGATTCTCTGCTGCTTTTACAGATTCATACTAACACGGCTACCCCTCTGATACTTAACAAGCCTTCAGAGACCCTAAATTAATCAACCCCATTTTTGTTGTTGCTTGCTAATTGTGTAGTTCCTTATTCATCTTCCCCAAAACTCTATAGTAAAACACTGAGACACCATGAAACTAAGGCAAAGGTGTAATATGTAACCTATTGGATCCATCTGAGCTGGGGGGAGGGATAGCTTAATGGTTTGAGCATTGGCCTGCTAAATCCAGGGTTGTGAGTTCAGTTCTTAAGGGGGCCATTTAGGGATCTGGGGCAAAAATCTACCTGGGGATTGGTCCTGCTTTGAGCAAGGGGTTGGATTAGATGACTTCCTGAGGTCCCTTCCACTCCTGATGTTCTATAACTCAGGGTAATACCCAAGGGGAGAGCCACAGGTGCCCCACCTGATTCTTTGGGTTTGCCAGGGGCAATCTGGCCCTCAGCATAAAAAAAGAGTGGCCTTAAACTCCTCTCATTTATGTTGGTTGGTAACAGCCTCCAAGAGGTTATTATGACTGAGAGGATCACTAGAAGACAGCAGTGAATCTGCCAGGTGCCCTGCCCCTGAACATATCCCTGTGCCAGAGTGGCCAGTAGGAAGTGGTGTAGAACAATCTGCATCAGCACTTTGCCCAACAGGGATTACCCCAGTCTGAGTAAATCCTCAACTCTTATTTAGGTCAGCTTTATGACTCTCTTTGCAAAATTGAGTGAATGACCATACTCAAAGAGTAGATAGTGCACCACCAAATCTGGGGAATGCATCTAAGGGGGTCCCAAAGAGGTCCATCCTATATCCAGTACTATTTAATATTTTCACTAATGACTTGAATAGTATAGTGGAGAGTATGCCTATAAAATTTGAGGGTGACACCATGCTGGGAGGGGTTGCAAGCACAGAAATCAACAAGATGAAATTCAATAAAAACAAGTGTGAAGTCCTTTTAAGAAGGAAAAAATCAAATTACAACTAGAAGATGGGGAATAACTGTCTAGGAGGTAGTACTGCTGGAAAGGGTCTGGGAGTTATAATCACAGTAAAATCACAAATTGAAAATGAGTCAACAGGGTGATGCAGTTGCAAAAAGATTAATATCATTCCAGGTTGAATTAATAGCAGTGACTTCTGTAAGACAAAGGCAGTAATTGTCCTCCTTTAATCAGCACTAGTCAGGCCCCAGCTGGAGTACTGTGACCAGTTCTGGGTACTACACCTGAAGAAACATCTGGACAAACTGGAGATAGTCCTGAGGAGAGCAACAGAAATAATAAAAAGGTTAGCCTGAGCTATGAGGAAAGGTTTTAAAAAATGGACTGTCTTCAAATATGTTAAGGATTGTTATAAAGAGGATGGTGATCACTTGTTCTCCATGTCCCCTGAAGGTGAGACAAGAAGTAATTGGCATAATCTGCACACAGGAGATTTTATTTAGAAATTAGGAAAAATTTTCTAACTATAAGGATAATTAAATACTGGAATAGGCTTCCAAAGGAGGTTGTAGAATCCCCATCATTGGAGGTTTTTAAGGATAGGCTGGACTAATACCTGTCAGGAATGGACTAAATATACTTGGTCCTGCCTCAGAAAAGAGGAGATGTCTCTCCAAATCAGAGGTGAAAGTAGACTGGTATAGGCCACTGCAGTGCTTTAACGTTGCTGCCACTTTTGCCACCTCCCATCGGTGGCCCTGCTGGTAGGCACCCTACCAAGAGGACCACTGAGAGCAGGGGGGAGTCCAAAGGGGCAGCTGGCCTGGGGCCCTGTCATTTAAAAGGGCCCATGGCTCTCACCACCGCCACTACTGTGGCAGTGACCAGAGGCCCAGGCGCTTTAAAATGCTGCCAGAGCCTCAGGCGGCGCGGGCTGGAAGGGGTGGCTGGGGGATGCTGACCCCTTCTGCCCGAGGCCCTGCCCCATCTAGGGGCCAAGAGCTGGGTCCCCGTACTGGTAAGTCTTTTATGTAACTTTCATCCCTGCTTCAAACGGTCCTAGACTAAGTGACCCCTCAGCCCTGCATTTCTACGATTTTTTGCACTCCCACAGTGTAGCAAAAAGCCAGTTCCTCGGCTCTGATACCGACCAACTGTCTTCAAAAATTCTGAAATATTAGTGCCACTATCAGTCCACTGTGTATGCAATTATTCACCCACTTGTGTCACTTTTTAAATTGGTGCTCTTACTTTCCCTGGCAAGCTGAGACCTATCTGAGCTTTTTGTTTTGTTTTATCGTTCCATTTTTCAGTTGCGCATTATGAAAGGATGAAGGTAAAGCAAACCAATAAATGGGGATCTAATATCTGACTCCTAGTCCAGACATCAGTAGATAGATGTGCATCCTTCTCCCTTTTTCTGTTCCCTTGTCTCTTCCTTTGAGAGTACACCTAAGGCTTGATAATTTCCAGACAGAGGTCCAGAAAAAAAAACTGTTGCTTTGCACCACCCCAGTGATGCAAGGCAGCTATAAACCCAGTTTAACCAGCACCTTAAGTCAGATTTACAGCTGATTTTTGTCACCAGAGTGGTGGAAAGCAGTTTGAGCATACCAATAAATCCATCCCTATGTCTACTGGCATAAAGTTTCTCTTCCAGAAAATGGGAGAGTTATTACTATAATTTTAGAACTTTTGCTAAATAAAGAGTTTAGCATATGGTCACCAATCTGGGCGATGGTCTACAGCTTTGCCCTAAACTCTGATCTCCAGAGGATTTCACCTATATAAAAGATACATCAATAGCACAGAGACATCATATGGTATACTTTCTCCCTTCCAGCGTCATGGTTTAGTGGCTGGAATTTGGGGAAGGGCAAAGGCCACATCTCCCCTCTCTTTCCATGATTTTCAGCTACTGTAAAAAACCCTTGAAGCTTTGGCAGCTTGTGAAGGGTGCCTTCCTTCTTCTTCAGCTGCACCAATCACAGCACCACTGCAGCTAAGGATCTAGCTCACTTATTTTTCTATCTTTTTCTTACTGAATTATTCATTGCTTCTATTTAAACAATCTGGCTTTTGGATCATTTGGAGAGACAGCATCAGCATGACACTCTCAGCAGATGCAGCAGAAGTAGAAGCACTTTAGTTAAAAATGGTGGAGGCACTACTATCTCCAGAAATGGCCAGAGCTAAAATATCACATTCAGAACCAGATGGTGCTGTCAGACAATGTGGAATGACAGCTTTTAGATGATGCATAAAGGCTGATGTTCCTAAGCAAGCATGGAACTCTACCTCTACATATACATTTTTTAACTTGAGTTACAGATGGCACAGCAAGGATCAGTTCTGGAAAAAAAAGCAAGCATGCTCCATGGCAGATTTTAACCTTTTGAAGTATTTTAAGGTACTTCTGGGGGGAAAATAAGGCACCAGGACCATCGTTCCTATTGACCTTTTGTGGGCATCATGTAGAGATGCTTGGGAATTTTTCAGTGAAATTTTTTTTTTATGCCTATTTGTTGACATGGAAATCTTTTTGTGGGAAAGGATCAGATTCAACAAATTTCCTGATTTGAGAATGAAAGTTCTGAAATTGTCTGAATGTCCCATTTCAACATTTTTAAGCCAAAAATTCATTTTTTTGCTTTGAAAAGCCTTTTCATTTCAAAATTTAAGTTAAAGTTAACTTTTTTCCAAAAAAAAAAAAATAAATTAAAAAGTCAAATATGAAGCTAAACTTTTTTAAAATGATCAGAATGAAATATTTTGATTAAACTCAACTGATTTTGATTTTTGGCTCAAGAACATTTTTGAGATTACAACTTTATGTCCTAATTCGGGACAGAGACTTAAAAAAAAATGCAATTGTTTTTTGCCAGACAAGAAAACCATTACCCATCAATCCCTGCTTCCTCTACTATTATACAAACCTATGACCAGAAGAACCTAAGAACAAGGTCTACTTGTATGCTATTTGTTACAGACACCTCTCCTAGATACCTTATCTTCGTGTCCTTTCAGCAGTCACCTATTTGATGCAGGTAGGATATTTAATGGATGACCAGATTCATTCCAAAAGCAATATGGCACCTCTATTTTGTCTTACATTTAACATGATGGGATATGTTATGTGCTGAGGCCACATTTCAAGCAATCTCTTCTTTGTTCAGGCTAATGAAGACTAAGAGATCCATCCACAAAGACTAAGGTATCCATCCATACTCTCAACCACAGTGCAGTCAAAAGGATTAGTAATATGATGTAATATTTATTTTACACTATTCATGATAGCAAGGCACAAGAGAGGGAAGCTGATGATAAAATGGATTCTTATGTAGAATCAGCAATGTGGCATGTAAAACTAATTGATAGATCGTTAATGCTAACAGAACATTTATATTATGAAGGAACAAGATATACTTAATAAACCTATCTTAGTAAAAGTACATGTATAAAAGTGGAAGTGTGCTGGAAACTCAAATATGAGTGGTTTGATTTAGCTTCCTGCCATAGTCAAATCATGCTAAAATTAGCTTTAAATGACACACTTTCAGTGTAAAGTGCATGGATCCATTACTGCTGAGGGGAAAATATAATTTTTCACAGCAAACAAAACACGATTTTACAAATTTAGGCTGATAGTCTCTCTCTTACCAACATACAGAGAGAAGGGATACTGCCAGTGGAAGGAAAAGACCATGTTCCTGGCAGTGGCACAATGGGCCTCTACTCATTAAGGCCTTCGATCTCAACATGTTTTTCAAGGTCCATACAGCACATCAGTAAATGGAAGGTTGATGCCCAGTCCACTAATGTACAAACACTATTCATGGATGCAATGGTTAGGATGAAATTCAATGACTGTTACTGGGATACGTGCCTAGTCCACAATTTAAAAAAAGATATTGGGAAAACTGGAAGGGGGTACAGAAAAGAACTACAAAAATGATCCAAGCTCTGGAAACTCTGCCTTACCGTGACCAATTAAAGAAGCTCAATCTATTTGTTTATCTAAGAGACTGATTTGATCACAGTCTACAAGTATCTAAATGGGGAGATTTCTAATAGTAGAGGGCTTTTTAATCTAGCAGACAAAGCTGTAACTAGATCCAATGCTGGAAGCAGAAACTATACGCATTCAGACAAGAAATGTGGCACAAATTGTTTAACAGTGAGGATAATTAACCATTGGAATAACTTACCTGGGGACTGGCAGATTTCTCTGTTACTTGAAGTCTTTAAATCAAGATTCAATGTCTTTTTATAATATATGCTATAGCTAAGACAGAAGTTATGGGTTTGATGCAGAAATCACTTGATGACATGCTATGGATTGTTTTATGCAGAAGGTTAGATGACAACAATGTCTCTTTTGGCCTTAAAATCTATAATCCATGAAACTCACAGAGCCTCCTCTGGCACTTAATAAGGGGAGAGCTGCCTAATTCATGTCCAGTAACATGCAGTAGAGCAGTGAATGGATTATGAGATTCAGTTTCAGAGCTCATGCAACTAAACCAATGAAATGCATCAGTGGTATTGGCTTCAGATAAGGGCTATAGAAAAAAAGTCTGTGAATCTGTTTAAACAAATGGGGGGTCTGGAGGAAAGAGCACATCACTGAGAGTCAGAAAATTGAGAACTCCAATCCCAGTTCTGGCATCGAACTAATGCAGAGTCCTGTGCTGTCACCTCAACACTCTTGAATCTATAAAATAGGGATAATGATATTTGCCTTCTTAGTAGGATGTTTATGAGAATTTATTAGTTAATATTTACACAGAACTTTTAACCTATCAAAACCTATATATAATAACTAAATATTAAATTATCTGCTGTTGTTTTTAGGAATGAACATTCTTCATCCCAGAGGGACAGTACACTCACGAATTTATTGGCATTACCCTCATTTATGACAAAGAAATGCAAACATTCGGTGTGATCTTCACTTAATTGATTTTATTTTATCTATAATGTACTTTTGAAACTTTCACCACATAACTACATTTGATGAATCATAACAATGTTACAAGGACAGCCATCAGTAATGTATTCGCTTTTTAACATGTAATGAAATTCTATTTGGAAGCTCAATTATATTGTATGCAGCATAATGTTCTGTTTGTGTATGGGAGATATAGTGCACAGGTCACTGATAATGTGTCACTGTCTCTCCCCTTCCTTCCCTCCCTCTTTTTTTTATTGTCCTTTAGCTCTCTGTTGTTGCTGTTGTTTTTCTTTACTTCCTGCAAATTTTTCCCATGATGCATTTATTTTTTATCATAAATAACCTGCCAAATATTTTGCTTTCCATTTGGATTGACTTGTAAAGAATGATTGCCAGAGAAAAATGTTTTATATTGAATAACTTGTTAGATCAAATTGACAGCCCTATCTACAGTATGTTATCATTGGCGTCATTATTATTTCTTGATGAGCATTGTTTCTTTCAGCTTCCCATACTCTCCTCCAGTCAAGGGCACTCTGGAAAAAGAATCTGCCACTGCTTACTTGGATAATTAATTTTACACTGACATGTACAAATAACATAACAATAAACGTGCACACACATACAAGCATTGTAGGTGGCAAGGAAGTTGTCAATTATGAGCTATGTTGTGGTTTTAGCCACAGGACACAATAAGGGGCCGTGCAAATGTGTCCCAGCCCAGGAAAACTGAGGTTGAGTTTTCCTGAGCTCCCTCGTCATGTTCAGAAGTACAATCTGTCACTCTCCTTTAGGGAGAGCAGCATATGCCACATACAAAGGCCATCTTGTAGGTTGGGTTTTAATGGCTCTTCTCATCCCATCTCTTTCAGGTGTATTGCTTCCAGAGGGGAAGCATCTCAGCAGCAGCAGCTCATGAGCCAGGGCTATAATTCTGGCTAATCCTTATGTTGGATGTGTAAGGGGAGCTGGCTCCTCTCCACTGTATGACCATTTAAGGACTGATCACAGTCTAGCCCATATAATCTGCACATGGCCTGTTTATCTTCTCTCTCTCTCTCTCTCTTTAATTGTATGCTGCTCTGTTGCCTATTTATTTAACATGATCACAATAACTTAAGGTCATATTCTGCCAACTTCAAGCAAATTTCAAAGAGACAAATCAACATCAGGAAGTTTGACAGAATCTGGCCAGTCAATGAGTGGCCACCTCTGGACACTCCCTGTTGGCCTCAGGGCTGCCCTGATAATGGCCCCTCACCTCAGTTTTCCCTACTGGGTTGCTCAGGAAACTCCACATACCTTTTTGTGGCCAAAAACATCCCTCCTTGGGGTCTGGGTTTATTGATATAAAAGTGAATTCCAAGTCCAACAAAAATACACACAAAAGAAAAGTTCCTCTTCCTATTCCCAGTCCCAGGCCTTCCTGTCTGGGACCTTTCATGCTTTGGATGGCCAATCTGAGGCCCTGCTTGGCTCAAGTCTCAGTCTCAACTCCTAGAACTCAGTCCTAGTGCCAGCTCACTCCTAGCAGTCTCTGAGCCCTATGTATCACCCAGCCTTTTCCTCCCCCCAGCTGCTTCTATGTTTAACAGGGAAATCACCTGATCTCTCTCAGGGGTGGCTCCTTAGTAATCAGGATTGGCTGGCCCCAGGCCTCCAGCCCTTCGGGGGCAAGACAACTTGATACATGGCCCTTAATATGCACTGCAGCGTTTACAGAACACTGCACTGAAACTTCTTTTTCAAGCCTGCAGAACTTAGCTATGAATGTAAATATGTGGCATTTTTCAAATCACAATTCAGGGGATTTGCATCATCCTTATTAAACTGAAAATCCTTCCCAGTCTATAATAAAGCGAGTAACAAATGGGAACGATTGAAAGAATGTCTATATATAATGTATCTAAGACATATCTTTCTGTCATGCTGAGACTTGATTACAACGTAAGTGCTGTTAGAAGGGCCATATGTTCCATTCACAATATGGCTCAGCTCTCTGCAGGCACAGCAGGAGTGGGTTGTGGCTTGGCAATTTGTCCAATGCACATCATAAACTGACTTAGATAAAGAGATGATGGTCCTGATTCTCCACTGCCTTGCATCTTGTGCAGTCACTTAGAAGAGTGCAGAGTGGGTGTAAAGTGATATCTTTCTGACATGGTACTAGTTTACGCCCACTTTGTACAGGGGCAAATGACTACAGAAGCAGCAGAAAATCAGTACCCTTTACTCCTGCCCCATAGAATGTGTTCTTGTAATTCTTTTATAGCTTGATTCAGTTCCAACAGGTATCTGTGAAACAAAGAGAAAGGGGGGAAAACATGAAGTAGGTTCCTGCATTCAAAGTCCGTTTGCAGGTTTGGAATTTAGTGATGACAAATAAAACAGTGAAGGGGGTGGGAATCTTATTTAGATTATATCCCCAATACATTGGTAAGTTGATATATGGAAAGTTTACATTAGTGATGTCCATTTTGTATCTCTTCACATAATTCAAATCTCTCTTCAAGCCCCACTTCTGACAGAATGCCTACAAGAAAGCAGCCAGTTTAAAATCACATAATTAGGGAGTTCATCCAGTGATAATTTATGTATGCAAAATAATAAATTAAATAAATAAAACAACCACACAAACAAAAAATATAGCCCAGACAATACACGTGCCATCTGATCCCTCTGCTTGTAATGTGTAAGAACCTGCAGGGCCGGAACCGAGGGAGTTCTGGGTTTCTGACACCTCTGTTGGGCTCCCATGGGAGGACTCTGTGAGACTGGGCTCAGCAGGAAGTACCACTCGGCAAGACCTGAGTGCCAGCCCTCACCAGCCACTGACTGACCAGTACCAGACTTAAATAGGAAGCCATGACAGAGAGTTGTCTGAGCTTCAATAGAGACTGCCTGCCCATCTCTTCTCCAGACCCTACTCACGATAGACCCTAGACTCCAGTTTTCAACCTTGGTTTGTCCTTGACTTTGCCCTTCAATTGCTGTCCATAACCTGGGGCCTGACCCTGATCTCCTGGTAGACCTAACCTTGCCTGTCTCCTAATGACTGATTCTCGGTTTGCCCTCTGTCCTGTCTCAGACTCTAACCTCCCAGTAACATGAGCCTGTCTCCTGATGCCTGAACCTCAGTCTGCCCTCTGGCCTTTCTCAGACCTCCTGGTACCTGACTTGGTCCAACTTAGGGGTGAAAGTAGGCTGTTATGGGCCAGCATGGCGTACTGGTAAGAAGCTGGTACCAACCAGTACGCAGCCGACGTTAAAGTACTGCCACGGCAGCACTTTAACGTCGCTGCCCTTCCCCCCCATGTCAGCAGCCAATGAGGGGCGGGGGGCAAAAGGGACAGCTACCCCAGGGCCGATGATTTAAAAGGCAGTGTGGATGGGCTGGCTGGGAGATGCTGACCCCCCAGCGCCGCCCCTTCTGTCCAAAGCCCTGCCCCTTCTGGGAGCCCAGAGCCGGGCCCCCGTACCGGTAAGAGTTTAATCTTACTTTCACCCCTGGCCCAACTCCTGCTCCGACAGCTATGTCTGACTGCCCTTGTCCTGGTCAGGACAGTATGATGTATCCTTTCTCACCCTCATTTTTTTTCCTCCTCATTATTCTGTAAATGTAACATTTTCAGAAACACCTAGGTGACTTAGGCACTTTTGAAAGCAGGACTTAGCTCCCAAATATAGCTAGGGGAAATATTTCTGCCTAAACTTTTTCTTTTTCCGAGAAAAAAGTGAAGATTTGGGGACATCAAAACATTTTGTGAATTCATGCTGGTTTTGCTAAATTGCTGTTATAAAAAAAGCCAGAAGTCAAAACATTTCATTTCAACATTTCCCCCGCCCCAAAAAAATAATTTTTCATTTCAAAATGATTTTTCAGTAACTTTTTATACTTTAAAATAAAAAAAAAAACCACAAAATTGAAAACAAACATTTTGTTCAGCCTGAAATGAATTTTTTTCAACTTTTTAGTTTGACAAAAATTGTGAAAAATTTTCATTTTGGGTCAACGTGAAATAATTTTTTTTTCAATTTTTCAGAACTGCCAATGAACTGAAAAATCAGTTGTTTGGGTTACTCTACACCTAAATTGCTCTGAGGAGCAAGACTATGGCCCATCCTGTCCTAGAAACAGGGTAATGTGAAATGTGGCTTTGAGATGCCCTGAGGGAATCTTGACCATAACTGAGGATCCAGCTCCAAAATATTAGGCACTTCATTGATTTCCTTTCTCCTAAGCAGAAAAAAAAGGAATAAATATTAGACCAATGGAAAATTCAGCAGATTCATTTCACACTCATTTTCTTCAACTTTAAAATTCATGGATTACAGCCCTTAAACTTTGATTTGAATTTGGGACTCACACCCAGTATTAAAAAAATCCACTATACGATTATATTTAATCTGAAACATTGACTTTCTCATTATTTCATTGCCAAACCATGATAAACTATGAATATTTTCATGCAATTTAATAGATCTGTTGAAAAAAGGCAGGATTGCAAAGCAGTAACAAAACCACAAACCAGGCAATTTTACTTGGTTTTAGCTTTGGTTATGAATTTTTCACACAGCTGGTCCTGTCACAGTGGGCAAAACACTCTGGTTTGAAACATGTTTTTTTATGATTCACATGAAAGATAAGTATACTCACTACATTACCTTTGTCTCAGATTTTTTTAAAAAAGGAAAAAAAGGAAATGTCAATCTCCGCTTGATTTTCACTCCCAAAGAAAATGAACATAAACAGGCTCCCCTGACTCACAGGGTATGAATCAGAGTCTCGTTAAGTTCTTGTAGTAATTGGAGCTACTCTTGCTTTTCCAGAAATACTCAGAAATCAATACAGACAGGACAAAGGGAAGAAAATTGATATGGGGCTAGTGCATTAAGCTCCATTTTAGATAAATGGGCCAGGTGCACTAAAGGTAGTCAACTTATGTATAAATTATGCCTAGCAACAAGTGAGGGAGATTCAGTCTGAGACCTTGTCTACACTACAAAGGCTTACAGCTATACTGGCAAAAACTGCAGGAGTTCTTTTGCCAGTGTAGCTTAGACACACCTCTCTCCTGTCCCTCCCAGATGGAATAAAATCTTCCTGTAATGTATCTACACTAAAGCTTTTTTGTCATAGCTATGTCCATTGCGGGCGTGGTGATTTTTTCATACACACCCCCTAACCAGCACAGCTGTGTTGACAAAATTTGTAAGTGTAGGTCAGGCCTGAGAGATGGTCAAATTGGTTAAACAGCAAAAGAATGTGTTGGAGCATTGAGGTTCTGCAGTGCCCTCTGGATGGACACGGTATGGGGCTTTTGAGTTTAATCCTGGCAGGGGTTTTCATAGTCAGCTCACAGAAGCACTCACAGACTGGAAATAGATGCAGTTGGGCATAGTTATGTTCAGAGCCTTAAAAAGACTTTGTGCTATTTGGGGATGGGGAGGGGAGAAAAAGGGGAAGCTGATGTCTATAAACCAAGAGAGGAAGTGCTAGGGACAGAAGTGCCCTCTTATACTCTTTTCTTTGTCTGTTTGTCAGTTTTTTAGGGGGAGAACATTTAAGACCTTGATCCTGCAAACACCATTTACGTGTGTTTAACTTTAAACTCGTAACTAGTTCCCCTGAAATTAGTGTTTGCAGGATGGGGGCATAAGTGTTTAAAACATTTGAAGGGAGCATAAGCCAGCACATTTTAGGTTTGGGTTTTCTTTGTTGGTTTAGTTGCATGAAACCTCTTCAAAATAAACCTGAAATAGCAGAGGATTTGTTCTTCCCACGTAATCTGGATTTTCTGTCCAATTTTTCTGTAGACATACAGATCTTGGCCCTAACACACAAATAAATTCAAATGTATTGCAATTTCTTTGCTAATATTTCACACACACAAGGGAAATTAAACAGATTTTTTTTTTACTGACTATTTGCTCAGTTCTAATGTTCACCATAGAATTCTAACTCTTGTCTTGACTGTTTGGCTGTGCTCCGTGCCACTCCCTCTCACTCCTAATTGTAGCTGTGTGAGACAGAGTTGGAGTGGGCTCTTTTGGCCTGTAATATCCTCCATTCCCTCCCCCTGCAAGTATGCTTCAGTGAATTTCAAAGGTGTTCCGGGAAGGTTCTATATTGGAGACCGATTTCTTTTTTCCTTCGTGGTCTAGTGTACAGAAATGACAAACAAGCTTTGGAAAGGAGCCATGTTCACAGAGCATGGAGCCTTTTATAAAGCTCTATTATAAGACTAGGTTTCAAACCTATTCTGTTCAAGTGAGTTAGAAATGCACTCAGACACATTCTTTTCCTATCACTCATACAATAGGATAGAAGGTGAGACAGATCAGGTTCAGAGGAAAGGTATTACCAGTCCATTTTCACAATAAAGTGAGGCTGGTTTGGTCAATTATTTTATTGTGCTCTCATGAAGAAAATTACTCTCTGGTAAATGTTATTTTTAATTAAGTTTTTTAAATGGAACTTCTGAAGTGCTGGAAGTATGGCTGAGAAAAGCCAGTCTTTCTTCATAGTTTTAAAAAGATGCATGTCTTCAATGGAACTTACAAATGCAGAAAGGAAAATATTATCAGAATTTGGGACCTGCATATACATCCCTATCTAATTTTTGTTTACCAAACATAGACTCATAGACTTTAAGGCCAAAATGGATCATGATGATCATCTAGTCTGTCCTCCTGCACATCACAGACCACAGAACCTCTCCCATCCACTCCTGTAGTAGACCCCTAACCAGGACCGGTGCTAGGGTTTTGAGCACCCTAGGCAGATGGCAATTTCGCCGCCCCGCGCACTGGTCCCGTGGCTCGGGTGGAGCTGCCGCAGTGGTGCCTGTGGAGGGTCCGGTGCTCTGCGGCTACAGTGGAGCTGCTGCAGTCATGCCTGCGGGAGGTCCACCGGAGCCGCACGAGCAGCCGACCGTCCGCAGGCACGACAGCGGCAGCTCCACCCGAGCCGCGGACCAGCAGACCGCCCACAGGCACCACTGTGGCAGCTTCACGGGAGCTGCCTGCTGCCCCCTCCAGCGGCACCCTGACCCAGGGGACACTCTGGGCTGCCGGCTGCGGCCAGGGTTTCCCTGGGCCAGGGGACCCCCTGGGCTGCCGGCTGCCACGGCAGCGCCCTGACCCAGGGGACACCCTGGGCTGCCGGCTGCCGCGGCGACGCCCTGAGCCAGGGGACATCCTGGGCTGCCGGCTGCCGCCGGGAGCTCAGACTCCCTCTCTATCCTGGTAGCAGCGGCTGCTCAACCATTTAAAAAAAATTTGGGGGTGCTTTTGGTGCCCCCAAATCTCGGCGCCCTAGGCAACCGCCTAGTCCGCCTAAATGGTTGCACCGGCCCTGCCTCTAACCTCTGCCGGAGTTAATGAAGTCCTCAAATCTTTAATTATAGACTTCAAGTTACAGAGAATCCACCATTAACTCTAGTTCAAACCAGCAAGTGATTCATGCAACCATGCTGCAGAGAAAGGCAATCCCTCCCCCAGTGGGTCTCTGTCAATCTGATGGGGGGGAGGGGAATTCCTTCACAACCCCAAAAATGGTGGCCAGTTAGTTAGACCCTGAGCATGTGGGCAAGACCCAGCAGCCAGACACCTGGGAAAGAATTCTGCATATTAACTCAGAGCCTTCCCCTTCTAGTGTCCCATCTCTGGCTGTTGGAGATATTTGCAAATAACAATCATGGATGGGTGATGTAAACAATCTTATCATATCTTCCCATCCATAAATTCATCAAACTTGGTCTTAAAACAAGTTACGCTTTTTGCCCCACTATTCCTTTCGGAAGTCTGTTCTGGAACTTCATTCCTTGGTTAGAACCCTTCGTCTAATTTCAAGCCTAAACTTATTGATGGCAAGTATATATCCACTTGTTCTTGTGCCAACATTAGCCCTTAACTTTAATAACTCCTCTCCCTCCCTGGTGTTTATTCCTTTAATGTATTTATAGAGAGCAATCATATCTCCCCTCATCTTTTTCATTTTGTTGGGCTAGACAAGCCAAATTCCTTAAGTGTCCTCTCATAAGGTAGGTTCTCCAGTCCTCTGATTAGTAAACTATAACCAACAATATTTGCCCTGATCTGTTCTTAAAATAGATTTCACTCAGTACCTGTCTTACCTTTGGATGAAAATAGATTCAATATCAATATTCAGACAAGGTGTGAAGTTATTATTGAATAATGATGATAATTAAATCCATTTTAACTGATGTGACTAATAAAACAAATTCACAGCAAAATGAGGACTTGGTTTGGAAAAGTAGCCAAATTTTATCTGAAGCCTGCATATCTAAGGTAAAGTCTCATAATAACAGGCTGTTTCATGAGATTTCTGGTGCCTTCTCTTATGTGGAAAAGAATATATGTAATTTATAAGTGAATGTCATATAAGTAGCCTAGGATTTTCATAATAGACTTGTGTGAGAAGAAGAATGCTGATTCATTTATGACAAATAGGAGAGTGGACCTTTAAAGATAACATACCTTTGTATCATACTGAAACAATGATGTACATTTGTTTATATATTTTTAACTTGGACTGTTTCTGACAAGACAGAAAAAAATCATTAATACAGACCCTGTCATAATATTATGTCGCTTCCACTTTGACTAGACCTTGTGGGGCAAACATCAACCTCAGTCATGTGGATAGAGGTCCCGATGACACCAGAAGAATTGTAACTGTATAGCTAAGGGCATAACTGGGCCCAGTATATGTAAAGTTGCCAAAAATGGGAGAGAACATAAGGGAAAGGTCTTAGGTGCATCCTATGTATACATAGTAAGGTTATTTTTTAATTATATTATATATGTATATGTGTGTGTTGTAAATTAACATATGAATGGGTCTAATTTCATATTGGTTCTTACTGTTTATGAGTCAATATATGATCTCATATATGTCTAATGTGTAAAACCTATACTGTCTGTGCAGCATTTAAATGTTAGGATTTTTTTTCTACATGTAAAATTAGCCAAACTAATTTGAATTGAAAACAGTGATTTTGTTCGGGTTTGGTTCAGGGGATGGGCAAAAGCCATTATTTGGTCCATGCAGTGTACTTGTAGCCATGTCGGTTCCAGGACATTAGAGAGAAACAATACAGTCCAGACCATCTCACCCATCCCTAGTCGTGAGGTAATACTTCACACAGTAAATGATAAAACCTTCCTCCTATACTTTTAACTGCCTATAAAGAGATTATGGAAAAGACCTTAAGAAATAAGCACCTTGTCCAGCCCCTTTCCAGTGCAGCATTATTCCCAACATTATTTCCTTAAGTTTTTGGCCTATACTAATTTTAAATTACTCAAACACTGCAGCTTCCATCACCTTCCTTAGGAAACTAATGGATGCTACTGTTAAGAATATAGTGATAACTTCTATACTCATGTCCTTAGAGTATCAAATCAATATCTTAAGTTTACACCATAGTATTTTCTTTCCATCATTCAACTCAGCCGTGAAGGTTCTTCACAACTCTGATCCTCCCTACTTATTCACTCTTGTCTCTTATCAGATTGCCTCCCCACCTCCTCTGCTCCTTCAATAATGCTAACCATGTGTGCTTGCTTGTCAGCTTCTCATTTCTGTACTTTCTTCCACACTATCCCTTACAAACACCATCTGTGAACTAATGTCTCCTCCGCTACCCTTCACTTTTTTAAATCTCTCTTTAAGACCCCCCTTTGCTGTGATGCCTATAAGAAATCAACTACTTTCATGATGACTAAAATGAGGGACAGATGGGGAAATTTGGCACTTATAAATAGAATAACAAAGCAAAAAATAGCAAATGTGTATATGTCTGAATAATTAGTTCTATCCTTCTCCCCTCATCCTTCATATGATACTTAGCATCTAAGCCCTTAGGCCTGCTATTGACAGTGCATGGGCAGATAGACAGCTGCATCTGCACAGACCCCCACTGAAGTAAATTGCATGATCAAGTCCAGAGGTTGTCAACTGCAGATCAGAGCCTAAGACAGCCAGGACTGGGGCCCTTCAAACTAGGCACTACACAAAACCATATGTATGTGCCCCAAACAGCTGATTAAAGCTTCTCAGTTCCAAATATAATTATTAAATAATAATAAATATTAAATAGTTAATGTGAGCAGTTTGAGAATAGCAGGCAAAATGTCTTCACATAAAGTATTTTTCCAAATAGTTTAAAAAGCACAAATTAAGTAAACAAGCTGCCTTTGTTCATGGATAATCAACATACCTAGAATAAGGAAAAATTCATCAAATTTTTTTTTGCTATAAACAGTTCAACCAGCTGTACTGAGTGCTCAGGAAAGACTCCCAGTTCAGTTGATAGAAATCTTAGCTGAATAAAAGCTGAGGGCCTGGGTCTGCAGACGTTAGGGTGAAAGTATATTATTCCTCTCAATAGCTTTGCCTGATGATAGTTCTGCATTAACCTGATCACATGATGTTAATGGTGACTGGCCAAAATAGTTGTTCCCTTCCCTCTGTGACTTTAAAATTTCCTCATGAAGAAAAACTGAGTAGAAAGAATTCTAATAAAATGAACAGAAAACTAAAGAGCCTGAAGAAATTCCTCAGAGTTCCTTTAAAGAGGGACAAAGAACAAATTTTGAAAAACAAACCCAGAAACAAAACAAAAAAACCCCACAATACATTTATATAAAAAGCAATTTACTTAACTAGCAATGTTCTTTATTCCCTCTGCTATTATTAAAGATGATGGTGTTTGAAGAGCTTTGTCCCTCAAAACCCAGCTTATTTTTATTTTTTGTTTTTGTGCTTAGGGAAGATATCATCCTGTGTCTATGACATATCAGTCTGTTTCTACAGAAACAGTTGCAGGGCCACCAGTACAGAAGAGGTCAGGAAGATAAAGAATTTCTAATATATTAAACACTCATCCTAATTTCAAAGGTCATGTTTTAAAATTGGATGTATTCTGACTTCTAATTTTACACAATCAAAATCACATGCTTATCTTTCTGACTCCACAATTTGTGTTTCTCAGCCCTCAAATGATTGTGGATGCAAACTGGATGGTTAGATCATGATCCTGAAAGGTGATGAAAGGCTCTTGAGGGGTTCTGAGTACCTTCTCACCCTATCAGTGTCGTCAGTTCCAACAGAATACTGAATTCAATGGGAGCACAGAGGACCCAACGCATCCCAGGACCTGGCCAGCATATCAGGTAACTGATTTGCTCAGGCAGATGTTGCTTGCACCCAGAATACCAAGGTTTTGTTGGACTGCCCAGAAACGTATACTCACAAGTTTGAATTTGCATGTTAATAGGCCTCTTTTGAAGATACACTCACTACAAAACAGTGCTAAAATATATTTGTGTCACAATGTGATGGCACAACAGTAATTCTAATGACAAGAAGAATGCAAAAGCAAGCATTGCTACATTGTGCTCCAACAACTTTATTTCAAAGGATGAGGTCCAAACATCCTGACTCTTCTACCTAAACCTCATGCGGTATGAGGAGGTGTCGTTTTAAAATATCTTATTATTCTTATTATCTTGTTTAACACTCATGTGGCACTTTACATTTCCATAGTATTAGAGAAACATTAACTAATGTATCTTCACAAACTCACAAGGTAAGTATTATATTATCCTTGGTTTATAGGTGAGGAAAATGAGACAGAGAGGATTTAAGGGTGAAATTTGTTCCTACACAAGGTCAATGCACCACTTAAGTCCCTTTTAAGCCTTATTTTGCAGATGTAAGTGCTGTATAAATATTACCATTAGCAATGCAGATGTTATTAATTTAAGCAAAGCAGGGGCCTGGTGCTGGCCCTGTGCACAAGGATGAAATTGATACTAAGAATGAAATTGGGCCTTTAGGCTCAGCCTTCACTATGATATAGTACATAGCTACGATGCCGCAGAAGGACCTCCAGGAAGAAACTGTGTCTCTGTATGCCATAATTCTGCCTGTGTGGAGAAGTGGGATAAATTTGCTTCATCTCCTTTTTGGGTTCAAACTGCTTTTCTCCCGCCCCATGTCTAGCTGACTTGGCTAACTGGACTGATCAGGTGGGGGACCAAGGGCTGTGGAGAGAGCCATGGTTCTATTCACTTTCTGCTTTTCCCAGCTCACTTTCTTGCATGGGGATTATCAGGTGCAAAAATTCTGCTTTTCCACATGATGTGAGGAGCCCTAACACTGATATGCAGAGGGAAGGATGGGACCAAATAACTCACCTTAAGTCCACCATGGAGCCATGTTAGGGGTTAAGACAAAGACTCATAGTAAATCACTGGCAGACCTTAAATTCAAATTCAGGTATTCCTGCTGATTTCTACTCTGCTACGCAGTTTGGCCATTCTATCAAGGAAGACAACTAGTAAGATCTTATTTGTTTTTTCTAAGGAGCAAAATCGGGTAGGTAAATTATGAAATATAACTGAGTTTCTGCTTCACTGAGAAATACACTATTTTTAAGTTTTCCCCAGTGTAATGTGTCTTTAAAAGTATGGAATAGTTTCTATGGTAATTTTCTAATTTTAACAGAGGATATGGAATAGTTTTTTGTTAATGTATAGAAATGGTGATTTAAGTAGAATGAATTTTAAATTAATTTCACTGGGCCGTATCTCCTGCATATGTGGAGAAAACAATAGACAGGTAGGGAGAAGGGAGCTCTATGACCTTTAAGTCACAGAATTTCCATTGGAGGCAGAGTGGGGGGCAATGTTTGCCCCTCTTCCCCATAAAAAAGGAACAGTATTTGGACTACTAAATCGCAATATGTAGTGAGGCCCATTCATATCATCAGACACCTTAAGAGGTTCTCGGAAACTATGCAGTGGACCTGTCTCTTCTGGCTCCATGAGAACTATTGGTCTACCCAAAATTTTGTCTCAAGTTATTTTTCACTCAGCAGACAGTTTTTGATTAGCTCATGGAGGAAATCTCAGAAGGTGAAGAATGGACTGTGCTGCAAAAAGAAGCATTCCACGCTGTCTATATCTACCTCTGCCCACTCTTGCCCACATGTATCCCAGTTCTCATGATGTAGCTGTAGGTGGGCTTTGATGCAATCAGAAGAAGGGGGAACATGTCACAGAACAAGTACTTATCCTTTTGGTATTCCTTCATCCCAGATCTACCTGCTCTAGGTCCCCTCTGCTTCTGCAAGCCAAAAGGACAAGCAGCCCCAGTGGCCTTAATTTTTTAACTAAATTAAGGGAGAACTATCTAGATGCTGGGTTTTGGATTATCTAAGCGATCAGTTAGCAATATTTGCCAGATAGTCTGGTTTGGAGAGACAGTCTGATATCTCACCCAATTTAATTGAAACTAGTGGTTTCCCCCCATTTCAATAAACCCTCAGCATATCTGCAGTGCTGTCTGCATCCTTAAAATAGTGCTGTTGTGCTGCAAATACAGCATTGTCTCCTCTAATCACGGCCAGACAGCTGGTCCTCCCAGCACAACCGCCAACACTAAACCGATCAGCCACTTGGATAAAGAAAGAGGATGGCACGCTGGAACCTTTAGTTTCCATGGGTAGCACTTCCATATTAAAGAGGGATGTTGCCACAATCTGCTCCATGTGAAGCAAGCCTGAGGTGGCACTGAGTATTGGCGAAATGCCAATGCAGACCTCATTTCAGTGAAGGTTGAGGTGGGTAGAGGTGTTTTATTGCATTTCTCCTTTGATCACCCATGCTTTTTTTTCTTTGCTAAAGTCTAAAGAAAAAAGTAGATATAATCTCTTATATCAGATCCCCAGCTTTTTCTGAATCAATATGATAACACTGGAACTATTTATGCATTTTATTTATTTATTTATTTATTTTACACCACATTTTACAGGTTCCTTTGGAGTCAAGGTTTTGTTGTTTAGTGTTTTAAATGAGCTGCTTAATCTTTATAAATTAAAAGCCACTAAGCCAATCAATTTCAAATTTCATTTTAAAAATAACTACTCCCACGCAGGCTGAAAACTTCTGTGGCAGTTTAATCCCAAAGCTAATTTGTATGGCTGAGACTAAATAAAGGGCTCGGCATTAACTTCAGATAGACTTTGAGCATTTTGAATTCAAATTATCCTAAATGAGTTAAATGTTCTGAACACCTGTGAAATTTTCTATAGAGTGAAAGCTACTCATCAAACATAACACACAGAGAAGACTGTGCACAAAGCTTTATAGGTGCCAATTTTCTATAGGACTGAAAAAACTCTGACTTTTAAAGAGATTTACACTACCCTTAAGTCCTTTGCAGTTTATATCAGAGAGGTCATTCTTCTGGGGTTGGGGTGGGATAGCCCTTCAAGAGAGATGGGATCAGTTCCCACATGTGACTAATTAGCTGCGTCAGGGATGATGTGTCTGAGACCAGGGATTAGATGAGGGGATCTGGTTTATCTATTTTGATTTGTGTTAATTTTGGATTTCACAAATAAACTCATCCTTTGGAGACGGCTCATGTTCCCGCACCTGTGGGCACTCCGTCCAGGGCAGGTGGAAGGCCCAGGGCTCCTTACAGCACTTGGGGACCCTGGGGAGCTCTTATTACTGCCCAGCTCCACCTTCTGGCCTTGGCTTCCAATTTAGGCTCCCTCACCTTGGGCAGGCACAGAGTGGTGCTGCAGGGAATCTGGGACAAACACTGTCATAGAGTCATTCAGCTTGGGACTAGGACTTGAAATGCACATTTTGGGACTGTCCTGCCCAATTAGGGATGGGTGGCCACACAACACCCAGGGCAAGTGGAGGGTCCAAGCTTCCCACAGCAGCCTGGACTGACCCACTCTGTCCCAGGCTCCTTGGCAGTGGGGAGCTGAGGAGAAGCTGCAGTCCTGGGGCTCCAAGCTCCAGCAGCAGGAGGAGACAGGGGAGCACCATAGCCACCTGCATCATGGCACCAGCCATCCTGCAGGGCCCAGCTCCAGCTTTTGGCCTCTGACCCGGCCATGAGGCAGAGCCTTATGGGGGAAGACAGGAGGTGGGGCTAGCATTTACCTGAAGAGAAGCAGGGGGTGGGGCTTTGTGGTGAGGGAAGGCACAACCCCGCCTCCCAATTTTCTGTCTAGCCCACCTCAGCCTCCTCCCCCTGACACACACACACACATCAGGAAGAGGCTGGCACTGATCCTGCCATCCTTTAAGAAAGGGATCGAAATTCTACTGCTGCTGGGAATTTTATCTGACACACTGACTAATGAGATGACCCACAAGCTTACCCCCACATTTTTAGTTCAGGTTAAACAAAGCCCTAATTTTACTGGATGTAAACCATTGTGAATGTAAAACTGTGAGAGCAAAAACTGAAAGCCAGTTTAGAAAATCTGGCTTCAATATGAACAGAATAGTAGATGACACATAAACTATCCTGGCTAGTGGGAGTGATCCAAATAGACCCAGGGAAATAGGAAAGTGCCTTTTCATGAACAAGAACATCTGAAGCAATTTTATTTTGTATATGTGTTTCTTCAGACCCAGGATTCACTTTCACTCTTAGCAGGATCAAGATTTGAAGTCGGTAAAAAGCTAAACTTCCGATTTTTCTTAATCCTACCTGTAGGGCACAAAACAACATTTACAAAGTAAACATCTAACCAACCTCTCGAGATATAGTTATTGCCTTCTTCTGTTTGTGGGCAATCGTTATAGTTAATCCAACTTTAAAATATTCAGGCAACTTAGATGCTCTCTTTGCTATCAGTTAAGGAGTGTTTTGTTTTTTGCTCTTTCCCCAAGACATCTTGCAAGACTAGATAGTGGAATCAGCCTGCCAAAATTAAAGATCTTTTCTTAACATTTATTATGATGTTAATCTTATTCATCATTAATAAGTCTTGAAACTGGACAGAATATTTAAATACAATGAAATGAAAAAGCTTAAATCACAACTGAAGCCTCTTCCCAAAATTTAACAGAGCTAAAGTGACCAAGACCTGTTGGTAAAGAGATCTGAAGGCAAAAAATCAATTGCCAGTAAAGTCCTTCAGTATTAGTATTTCAAGTGTTTTTGTTAAGAAAAAAATGAAAGTAAGTTAAAATGTAGCTAGATAAAAGCACAGAACTTGGAGTCTGCACGTCTGGGTTCTCTTCTCAACTCTTCCATTGCCTTACTGAGTGATTTTTGTGTAAGGCAGTGTTTCTCAAACTGAGTCACCACTTGTCTAGAGAAAGCCCCTGGCGGGCCAGGCTGGTTTGTTTAGCTGCCCCATCTGCAGGGCCAGCAGATCGCAGTTCCCACTGGCTGTGGTTTGTTGCTCCGGGCCAATGGGAGCTACTGGAAGTGGCGCAGCCCGAGGGACGTACTGGCCACTGCTTCCAGCAGCTCCCATTGGCCTACAGTGGCAAACCACGGCCAGTGGGAGCCGTGATCAGCCAGACCTGCGGAGGGGACAGATAAACAAACCAGACCGGCCCATCAGGGGCTTTCCCTACATAAGCAATGGCCCAAGTTTGAGAAACACTGGTGTAAGACATTCACTGTTCATTTGTAATGTGTGGATAATAATACTTAAATACATCCCACATTAATTCAGTAACATTTGTAAAGCCATTAATTTGCTATACACAGATAGGAAGTGCCATACTAGTGTAAAGTAATGATGGTAGTAGTAGCAGACAAATGGAAATACTTATAGGATTGAAATCAGCCTCTCCTTTGGAATATAATGGCTTCCATTGGTATCTATTCTTAATTCCTCTTCCTTCTGAATCTAAAATCCTTTTCCCTCCTCACAAGAACTGCTGGAATGATAATCTAGAAACTAAGGCTGGGTTTTTTAGAATAACTCATTTTTCACTTAACTGTGTTCCTTTCAAAATCAATGAGAGTTTTATCATTAACTTCAGTGGCAGGAGAATTTTTGAAAATTCCATCCCAAACCCCTTTGTTTATTCACAGAGGAAGAAATTCCATAAAGTCAGTCCAAAACTTAAGTTCCACTTAAGTGCAGTTTTGAAGGCTTAACTGGGACATTAGTGTTTCTTTGGCTTTGTGCTGGGCCTTTGTATAGGGATAACTTTCGCTCAGGCTGGAAAGACAGAAGAAATGTTAAATTTCCTATAGTAATCCTCCCTAATATTCCTCAATTCTGATCTGGAGTGACCATCTCTAGTGGTGAAAAATTAATTCACTCTCCTTGCCTCCTTAGTCCATGATCTCTATTGAGACTATCATAAAGAATGCCAGTTAGTGCCAACTATTGTGAAAAAATGTAGAGAGAGAGGGAGAAACAACTCAAACCCCACATTTGCATCTAGCAAATTGTGTATGGTTGTATTGTAGAAAGGATTCCTTACTGATCCCTACAGGAGATCACATTATGCTCCGAAATAAAGATATTTGATCACCCATTATTTATTAATATGTCTGCATATTTACAGATGTTAATTTATCTAATCTCTTTAAGATCCACCCACTTATATCAATTACTTCCCGCTGTAGTGAACAGAGCTGATTGGGAATATTTCAGCTAAATCGTTTTTCATCAGAAAATGCCGATTTGTTAGGAAGGTTTCTCAGGTCAAGAAAGGAATCTGTGGTCAAAACGAGAACAAGCAATAGCAAGCTATAGCTAATAGCCTACGGTTAGGGCCCTCACCTGGGATATGGAAGATTGACGTTCCAGTCTGTGGTAGGTCTGTGTGTGTATCTCTCTGGCTTTTCTGCAAGATCTCAATATCATCCAAATGCAGAACAGAAAATGATCAGATACGCTGGCATAGGGTGCTCTAAGCATTGTGAGGGCCAGAGCAGGCCCTCAGGATCAGAGAGCTATAATTGGTTCCTTATGGCCTTCCCCATCCCAACCCTCTCCTTTTCCTGCACTGATCAGAGCTCTGTCCCACTGTATGTCGGAAGGAGGGGGAGTGTCTGGAATATGCCTTTCTTATAGAATGTTTCATTATAAGTTCAATGATTTTTCAGCAAAAAGAGTCTTATTTAATATGTTATAATTTTTAAACTTAAAGCATTTAACGGACCCCTGCCAAATGAAATTACTTTAGCATCAGTGTGCAGATGACATTGGTAGATGCCTTTAAAGCTGATCTCGAAATGGTAGTGAAATCAGTACAGTTTCCAGTTTCCGGTGCATATTGATTTTCAGGCCACTTTTATTAATCATAAATAGAAAGGTTTTATATTGATTACTAGGTTTCTCCATGTATGGCTCAGATTGAATAGCATTATCTGTCTCAAAGCTGCATACCAGAAATGGCCCACCAGTGCTTTGAGAAAGCAGGGGCCTCAAGGAAACTATTGACTGTATGACTGAGTTGTATCACTTAGCAGCTGAAAACCCAGCTTTCATAAGAGAAAAGGGTTATTACTTCAGTACATCAAACAATCAGCATGAAGAAGAAAGAAAGGAAGGAAGGAAGAAAGAAAAATTTAAACTCATAAAAGGAAACATTCACGAAATCACAGTTTCTAGATGCAGTTCATCCGTGTTTACACCTTTGCATCATGGAGTGCAGGTCACTTTCTTGGATTATCTCTGTATGTCTCAATCAATTACCTGCCATTGCGGTGGATGCAATGGGGGTCTGTGCTCTTGTTGGCTTTCCTGCAGCTCCAACAGATGCTTCATCGTGTCGGTTTGCTCCCCCATTAGCCTCAGCATCGCCTCCTGTCTCCACTCTTCGCACTCACTTAATTCTTTCCTGGCCTCTGCCACTGAATGCCTCCATGCATTATACTGTGCCCTATCAGTGCGGGAGGACGGCATGAGCTCAGAAAACATGTCATTGCGAGTGCAGGTTTTTTTTGCCTTCTAATCTGCAATAACCTCAGGGACGGAGATGATAGGTGGAGCATAGAAACATTTGCACCTGGGGGGAGATAAAATTTAAGACGATACATTTCTGAGAACAAAAGGGAAACTCTTTCACAGTGAATCAAGCAATTCACAGCAGACAGCACATGTGCTTTAGGTACAAGGTCACATTTTGCCTTTTATATTGAGTGCCTGCCAATAGGGTGACACATCACATACGGCTAGGCAACAGAATTCAGTTTCTAGGCAGCCATGGTAAGCCTTTTGGAACATGGGGTTGGCTTCTTACACCTTCATAACAAGTGGGAATGTTTTCAAACTGCAGCGCTCTCCTTTCCAAGAGCAAGCAATGGGTTGGGTTTCACAATCAAAAGGGGAGGGGCTGCAGTTTTCGGGTGGATGTGCAGCACACACCTACCTCCACCCCACCGTGTGGCTAGTCTCTGGGATGATCCCTTCTCCCCTTCCCCACGCCATGTGGCTATTCTCCAAGATGATCCTTTTAACCCTCCCCTCTGCTGCATGGCTGTTCTCTGGGATGATGCCTTTTAGCCAAGCACAAACAGCCCAGCATGAACAGGGTCCTTTTAATGTTCCCTTACAAAAACTCTCCTATTTCAACTAGGTGATCATGAATGATATCACTCTCCTGAGGCTAACACAGAAAGATATTGACCAAATATTGCTTGAATGCGACCGAAACCAAGGACCATTTGCTGCCATGCTTTGTGCTGCAATGATTCCAGACTACTTGATACTGGCTTGGCGTGGTAAAGTGTCCTACCGTGGATGATGAAATAAGGCAGCCCTCTCCAGAAACCTTCTGCAGAGGCTTTCAGAATACCTCCAGGAGAGCTTCATGGAAATGTCCCTGGAGGATACCAGCTCCATCCCCAGACATGTGAACAGACCTTTCCAGTACCTGTACTGGCTGTGAATGCATCCCAGTTCTTCAGGGCAAATCAAACATTAAACACTATTGCTTTTAAACCCTGTACTGTAGTTACAAATGTGCACTCACCAGAGGTGCCTTCTCCAGCATCAGCGTCGGGGATCCCACCTTGGAAGGATATTGGCTCCAGGGTATTGATGAAAAGGTACTGATGAAAAGGTTCTGGCTGCTGAGGAGAACGGATTCACCACTTGCCTGCTGTGCATTCTCCTCCTTCTCCTCCTCCTCTTCCTCATCCACAAAATCCTCCTCCCTGTTGTGTAAGACTCCCCCCTTGCAGGTGTCCACGGACAGTGGTGGGATAGTGGTAGGGTCCTCACCTAGAATGCCATGCAGTACATCATAGAAGCGGCATGTATGGGGCTCTGACCTGGAGTGACCATTTGCCTCCTTTTGTCTTTTAGTAGACTTGCCTGAGCTCCTTAACTTTCATGCAGCAGTGCTGTGTGTACCTGTCGTAGCCTATGTCCAACGTGCCCTGTGAGATTTTGCAAAATATATTTGCATTTCTTCTTTTTGATTGGAGTTTGGCCTTGTCATAGTATTCTTTCCCAAATCTGAACCTTAGTGTCCAGAAAATGAGATACTAGCATGAATCCTCTAAGCTTAATTACCAGCTTAGATCCTGTAGTGCTGCCACCAACCACAAATTCCAGTGTCTGGTACACTCTGTCCCCCAAAAACCTTCCCTGGGGACCCCAAGACTCAGATTCCTTGAGTCTCACAACAAAGGGGAATAAACCATTTCCCTCCCTAGGTTACCCTGGAAGACCCTTCTCCCCCACCAATTCCCTGGTGAGTACAGACTCAA
>NC_133770.1:220627201-220691438 GCF_003597395.2 Chelonoidis abingdonii | reverse complement strand
CCACAAACAAAGGCTTCCCTCCCTTGAGATTTGAAAGTATCTTGTTTCCTGATTGGTCCTCTGGTCAGGTGTTGTTTGTTAACCCTTTCCAGGTGAAAGAGACATTAACCCTTAGCTATCTGTTTATGACAGGCCTACACAGATGCTTCTCCCCATACTGCAGTCAGATCCAGTGTCTCCCTTTCAGTCCATACTGGAGCTTGTTTGTGATTCTGGGGGGACTGCATGGTCACCAGTGCTGCTGAGTTTGCCACGCTGACCAAACAGGAAAATAAATTCAAAAGTTCCTGGGGCTTTTCCTGTGTGCCTGGCTAGTGCATCGAAGTTCAAAGTGCTGTCCAGAGTGGTAACAACGGAGCCCTCTGGGATAGCATCTGGAAGCCAATACCATCAACTTGCCTCTACACTACCCCAAATTCAACCCAGCAAGGTCAATTTTAGCACTACTCCCCTGGCCGGGGAGGAGTACAGAAGTCAATTTTAAGAGCCCTTTAAGTCGACAGAACAGGGTTGTTGTGTGGAGGCAGTCATTTTTAAATCGACCTAACGCGGCTAAATTTGACCTAACCCCATAGTGTAGACCAGGCCTAAGGAATAAATCCAGGGCTCAGATATGCAAAGCCATGATATCAGTGTCTGCACATTCATGCATGTTCCCCATCCCCCCTTTTGCAGACAATATGTAGAGATCCTATTATGAATATAGGAGGAGGGTCACAGTTTAAGAATGACATTCTTCTTCCCCAGGGCAGATTTTAACTCAGGTATTCTGCTCTCCTCACATGTGCAGAAGTCCCCTTGTGGTTAGTGGAATTTCTGTACACACAGAAGAGCAAAATATAGAAGTAAAGATCCTTCATGAGGACATGAAAGAAACTTTTTGCCATAAAGGGCTAAAATTCTTCCTGGCTTTTATGCTGGCTGTGCAAAGAAGGAGAGGCGAAGACTCCTGCCCCCTGCTGCACGCGTCTCAGTAGGCCAAGCAAAAATCTGGACCACGTTCACTTTATACATACCAATGGTATGTACTGTAAATGGAACAGGACAAAAAATAAAAGTCAGTGGGACAGAGCATCAGCTGTTGTGAGTTACCATAGTTCCTTGACTGGATGATCTGGTGGTCCCTTCTGGCCTTAAACTCTAAAACTCTTAAACTCTATGACTGCAGTGCAGTGATGCTGATTTACATTAGCTGAGGATCTAGCCCATTATTTTATTCCACAGACTGGACATTTTAATAATGAATTAATGTATAGTTGAGTCTTTTGTGCTGTTGCAATGTAGCAGAATCAAAATGTCTAAAATGCTTAGTTGTTATGTGCAACCTGGATTGAAACAACCCAAATAACAAACTGTACTTCCATCATTTGACATTCGTGATTGTGAGAAATAAGGAGGAAAGTTCATTAAAAATCTTTCCTGTTTCTTCTTTTTTTAGAAACAAGTGACTCCCATTCTTTTTTTGTGACTCTTTTAGCAACATCCAGCAGGGCAAATGGGGTATTTGATTTGGAAAGATTCTGCCATGATCTGGGAAATCTAAATAGTTTACAGTTTTGTACTGGGTTTTTAATGTAAATTTGACCAGTGAACAATACATACAGAAACTCTCACAGAAGAAACACCTCTCCTTTACTCCTGCCCATACCAAAAGCCTAGCTATTCTCCTGGGGAATCCTCTGTACAGGGGCGGCTCCAGGCCCCAGCACGCCAAGCGCGTTCTTGAGGTAGCAAGCCGCCGAAGGCAGCCTGCCTGCCATGCTTGGAGCGGCAAAATGCCTAGAGCCTCCCCTGCCTCTGTGAGAACTAACTAAAAGAAAAAGGGAAACAATCCCATTGATTTCAAATCAAAGAGACTTGGATGGACTTTACCCTTGATTCACAAACAACATCCATTGCACCTATGGATCGCATTCCATCCAAAGAAATATACAATCCATAGTAACAACTATTTCAGATAAAGTGTGGCCACTTGGAAAATCCTATTGCTATCAACTCATAATTGCCAAGTAATTAGGTTACCTATTAAGTATTGATCAAACCTAAAAATTATTGTCTTGGTTTGTTTTTTTAATACTATCATTCACTAACTGTATCTAGCATTTTTTGTTTGTTTATATTGTGGGTTGGTTTTTGTTTTCTTATAGGTTTTAGCTTTTGCAGACTTCTTAGGCTTAGAAATGGGTGAAATCAGTTTTCTCTAATTCTAAATCCACTCAAACATGGTAGACTTAAACTTGAACATTATTGGGTTTGTGTTTTCCTTAGGAGAGACTGAAAAATGAAGGAAGGGAACAGATAGAAAAAATCTGAAGCTCTTTGCATCAAGGACTGTCTTTTGGTTATATGTTTGTTTGGCACCTAAGACGAAGCAGCCCTGTTCCATGACTGGGACTCCTAAGTGCTACTGCAATACAAATAAATCAACATCATCATCTTCCTCACAAGCAGAGGGGGTAAAATTTTCAAAATCACCTAAGTGACTTAGAAGCCTAGATCCCATTTTCACAAGCATCTTAATTGTGTAGGAGCCTTAGTCCTATTTACTTTCAATGGTCTTAGGTTCCTAAGTGACTTAGGTGCTTTGGACATTTTTATCCAGGGTGAAAAAATGGATCAGAGAGTGAGCAGAGTGAAAAACAAATGTTGAGAACTGCGAGAGAGGGATAAGAAGCTGAGTGGGACAGAGACAATACCAATTAAATATAGATAACATATAGCTTACTGAATATAGTGCCCCCACATAGCACAGGATTCCCTCTATCTAGCTAGAAATACTTTTGTTTTAGCTGAATCATTGCCCTGAAGGAGAAATGGACTTAAATTACAGGAAAAAAAGTTTGTGATCTTAGACTGGCAGTATGACCCCATACAAAACAGTTTATGAGGTCTGCCAAACTTCAGTCTACAGAAAGTTCTCCAGTCCCTACCATACGCAACAGTATGTCCCAGAAAAAAACATACATTCCAGAATGCCTCTTTACAAGGCTTCCCACTTCCCTTTGCTATCTTGCTTCAGGATTTGTATTCCCTGATGATAATATATGATACATAACACATCTATTACTAGGACCAAAGAGCAAGTTCAGGAATGTTACAACGTGAAATGGAAGTCATAGAAGCTGTCTGAGATAGTCACAGAGAGTCATAGAAGACTTATTAAAAGTCTTGCTTTAAAATGGAATGCACTTGTTTAAAAAGTGAAAAGACAGGAAATGGATAGCTCAAGAGACTGGTAGTAGGTTATACAGCCTCTCAATTCTGGATCATCAGCGGTGAAAAACATCTTTTCCATCCAATATCTTGGTTTAGGGCTGTGTGAGACATCACATTTTCATTTTCCAGAGAGCCAAGTGAACATATTTCAGTTTTTGTGTGCATGACCCCACAGTTTTGACTTTGTGAACCCCAACTGAAAAAATAAAGCTCAGTCAAAACCACTAAGATTCACTTCTTCCTTGTCAAAACTATTGTTAGGCAACATATATGTTGTATGTTTTGGATAATATATTAATATGCATTACACATCACATTAATGGGTTATAGACATTACATCATATATGAATGTTAGCACAGATCTATGCTAAATTGTATTAAGTTCACTCTTGTTCACTTATATCAAGAGATATATATCCTACAGTACCTTACAAGACTATCACAATATCCTACAAAGCTATATGTTGCATTTGACACTAGCAAGTATAAACCCTGTCAAAATCAAGATATATGAGTATTCTACCATGGTACAAAGTAGGGTCTTCATGGCCCAACTGGTTTGGAAAGCTGTGTTCAAAAACACAAGATAAGGAGTACACCCTGGTTCCAGAAAAACAAGTAAAAAAGCTGATTGGTGAATATCAATCTTGGATGATGTATAGAGTGCTTTAAACTTTATAAACAGGTATATTATAAATATAGCTTATTTGGGGAGGAGGGTGTTTGGGGGAAGCACACCTTCTGAGTAAGGTGAACTGATCAACACTGTGAGAAACTGCTTCCCAGAAGAATTGGTTCATATTAACTCTTTATTTATTGTACTGTACTGATAGTGATAAATAAAATGCTACCAAATTGATTATTTGGTCTCATAAATTGTATTCATAATGAACCACCAGTCCCAAATGCAGTAGATCTAATCTACCTCAATTTGATACCATTCCATACTGGAAATTATTAGTTAAATTGGAGAAGATGGGAATTAATATGAGAATTGGAAGGTACGTAAGGAACTGGTTAAAGGGGAGACTACAATGACTACTGTCAGCAGGAGGGAAGTTACAAGTGGAATTCCTCAAGGATTACTGAAATTGGCACAAAAAAGTGGGAGTGTGGTAATAAAATATGCAGATGACTCAAAGCTGGGATGTTTTGTCAATAAAGAGGAGAAATGGAATATCATACAAGAAGATATGGATGATCTTGAAAACTGAAGTTATAGAAATGGGAAAAAGTTTAATCATGCAAAATATAAGGTAATGCACTTTGGGACTAACAACAAGAGTTTTTGCTATAAACTGGGGACATATCAGTTTGAAGCAACAAAGGAGGATAAAGGTTGTATTGGTCAATCACAGGATGGCTATTAGCTGCCAATGTGATGCAGCCATGAACAAGGCTAATGCAATCCTAGGATGCATCAAACGAGATATTTCCAAAAGAGATGGAAGTGTTATTACCATTATACAAGGCACTGGTGAGACCTCATTTGGAATACTGTGTGCAGTTCTGGTCTCCCACTTTTAAGAAAGATTAATTCATATAGTAACAGTTGCAGAGAAGGGCTACTAGGATGATCAAAGCAAACCTAAGGAGCATGGTTTGTTTAGTCTAACAAAACAAAGAATGCAGGGAGATATGATTTCTCTCCATAAACACATCATATGGATAAACACCAGGGAGGGAGAGAAGATATTTCAGTTTAGGGCCAATGTTGGCACAAGAACAAATAGATATAAACTTGTCATCAATAGGTTTAGGCTTGAAATTAGTTGAAGGTTTCTGATTATCAGAGGAGTGAAGACCTGGAAGAGCCTTTTAAGGGAAGCAGTGGGGGCAAAAAACCTAACTTGTTTTAACACTGAGCTTGATATATTAACGGGGGGATGGAATGATGAGATTGCCTACAATGGCATATGGCCCATCTGCAATAGCTATTAGCAAATGTCTCCAACAGCAGGAGACAGGACACTAGAAGGGGAGGGCTCTGAGTTACTACAAAGAATTCTTTCCCAGGTGTCTGGTGGGTTAGTCTTGCCCATATGTTCGAGGTCTAACAGATTGACATGTTTGGGGTCAGGAAGGAATTTTCCCCCAGGTCAAATGTATAGCAACTGAGGAATAGAGGGTTGCCTTCTTCTGCAGTGTGGGTCACAGGTCATTTGCTGGTTTGAACTTGAGCAAACGTAACTTGAAATCTTTATATGAAGATTTAAGGACTTCAGTAACTCAGCCAGAAGTTATGGAGCTACTACTACAGGAATGGGTGAGTGAGGTTCTGTGACCTGTGTTATACAGGAAGTCAGACTAGATGATCATGATGGTCCTTTCTCACCTTAAAGTCCATGAGTCTAAATATAGTCAATCAGCTGCCTAATCTATTAATCAACAGTATGCAAAATGTCCACTTTGCTCTAAACTTAGCCCAAGTTTGATCAGTTAGTGAATGTTAATGAGCCTTTCAATGAAAATGATCTCAGAGTCAGGTTTGTAATGAAATCCAAAATGAGGCTCTTTTTACATTGGCAAACTATGTCAGGGTTGGACGGAATTGTATTTGAGTTAGTTCTGTTTCTTGCTTTCAGAAGTTTCCTCAAGGTTGTTGTTTGGCAGTTGCTTATCCCAACAGATCCTGTCACTCATTTTTAACTTGTATAGAAGAACAATGGATGAGTTAGTCAGGTGATTTGAAGTGTTGTGCCATCAATACACTGATGATGATGAAGCTCTGTATTTCTTTTTTATCAGAGCTGGACAGCATAGTATCATTGTTTTCCTAGTATGTGGCTGAGAGGGCAACTTGGATGAGAGTAAAACTTGCTGAGACATGATCCATATAAAATAAAAGTGAAGCTAGTTTCCTGGAGAAAGAATCTAGAGTTTATGGCAGGGATAACGTCTGTCCCATCATTGAGGAGAACTGCCTGTTCTTTATCAGTGACATTTGCAATATAGGGACATAACCAGATCCTTGGTTGCTCCTGGAGTTCAAAGTGACTCTGGTGGCCAGAAGTGCCTTTTTTCATCTATGATCAGTACTACTGCTGTAATGATTTTTCTCAGATGTGGACCTTGCCACAGTTATCCGTGCCGTTGTGACCTACAGGATAGACCATTATAATCTGCTCTACTTAAATTGACCACTGACGCTGCTGATTTGCCTAGTGCAGAATGTGATGGTCAAGTTGATTAGGATAATTGGTTATACTAATGATCCAGAAGTCACTGGCTTTCTGTTTAAAGCCCTGCATGAACTGGGTCCTGCATATCTGAGAAGCCAACTTCCTCCCCATTCAGCATCATGGCAGCTAAGTTCTTGCTAACTGTCCCCAGTTGAAACATTTGGGGACTGATACCAGATCATTTTCAGTGGAGTGTCTTCAACTCTTTCCCATTTTCTCTGATAGAGCCTGAGTGTGTTAAACCTCAAGGAATGGACTAATGCATCTATTTGCTTAGGTTTTGGCAAAGGAAGGTATATTTATGTTAACAAGGGTCTGTCTTTTTTGAGCTGACTTATTCCATATTATGTTAATATTTGCTCAAGATTCCAAAGACAGCTGTGATAAGTATTTTATGAATTAGGGAATAAATAAAATAAAATAACAAACTCCTCACAACTCTTCTGTTCAGGGCTATATAAGACTTCCCATGATTATGTGATCTAAATCCATTACCTACTGGATAAGTGTCCCATTCACAAATAAACAAACAAGAAACACAGCACCATTATCTCTGGCCCCAATTATAATCTTGATATTCCTTGAGGTAATGCCACAGGTGAGAGCATTGGCTTGCACTTCTGTTGGTCATGCTGTATGTGTGCTCTGGATAAAGAGTGGGCTTCATTTCCTAGAACTCTCAGTCCAGCACATTGTGTGAGCAGCAACGTCACAAGATGTGTATTAAAATAATGAAAATAAAATGGAGAAGCTGAATGTGAGAGACACACTGGCTCTAGTAACATTAAATTACAAATAAAATAGGTTTCTGGGTTTTGTCAGTTGGGGGTAGCAGTTCCAGCTGGGTCCTGATTCACAGGTACAAAGGTTAATTCCAGCTGTGTGAATAAACTAAACAATATGGGCAGATGCCAATCCACCCTTCCAAATCAAGAACAAGTTTCACTATTAACCCCTCATGTGCTATAATCCATACATCCTCAAGGACTAAGAAGTTGTCCGCTGTCCCTATTGACTCATGCTTTAATTTGCACTATGATTTCACTGCCTCCTCCTGTTTTCCACCCAGCCAAAACCACTCCCAAACAGCCTGGTTGTTGTTGTTGTTCATTTTCATTATGGTAGAGCCTGAGTGTTATACCAAGATAATAAAAACCAGCAGTATCTTATTAAGAGGGATAAGGCAAAGATGCCACATTTATTGTAAATATAATAATAAGACAAAAGATAAAACCAAACGACGTTCTTTTACTACTTATTCCTATCTCTACTTATTCCTTATACACACACACATATATATATATATTCATTCACACAATCATTCATTCAGGTTCTGTATCAGTGTTACAGTTACCAGCCTAGAAGTTGCTCATGCCAAGTTACTGCCAGGTATCTTGGTCATGAGGATGGAGCCAAGTCTGTGTCAGATGCACCTGATGCTCCTGAGGCTGGCAGCAGAACCAGGGACTCAAAGTCCTCAGTTTTTAGAGTCCATTTTTATAGGAATTAATTCCTATGTTAGTCTATGGGAACTGTTTCATCCTGCTGTTGTTGGCTCATTTAGTAGATGGCACGTTCCTGGTGGCTCCACACTGTTTAAAGTGGCACATTCCTTCCAGGTGTTTGGGGGATCCCAGTTTACCCTCTGGGGGTTGTCTAGTGGTCCACTTGACACATTCTTCAGCCGATGGATCCTTTCTAGGCTGGCACCTCCCTAACCATTCACGTACATCAAACATTCATCAACATACATTCCATATCTTAACCATATTTTAATTTACTGTCTCCACCACTTTTGGGGTATGTGTTAATTCCTATGAGATTCCCAGCCCTGTAATCACAGAGGGTGGGGGTCTGTTTGTTTACATTGTATCAATTACATCTTAAGGCTAGCACAGTGTTTACTTCAAGAACAAAGTCAATTAACTTGTTTGTAAGTTTTACATAGGACAGATACAATCAGTGTTTTCTGCAGACAGGAGCCCACAAGCCCCAACAGAAGAAGTAAAAGACCTCTGCACTTGGTGAAACTGGGGGGGTCACTGTCACTTGAGGGAATCACTGTTAGTACCCTCTTTAATATCCCTACATGAGAACCTAATAAATGATCCATTATACTATGCACTGTACAGACATATAACAAAGAAAACAGTCCCTGCCCCAAGGAGTCACAGTCCGTGTGACAAGCAGTGAACAAAACTGGTGAATAATATGGGGGTGAGTTGGGAGGATGAGGGAACAAACAGAGTTTAGCAGAAAAGCAGAAGTCCCAGTTAGCAATCTGCCTAAGCTAGTGTTTGTGTTTTTCCTGTATATGCTTTTACATGACTCTAGGCCTAACTCAGTGCTTGATCTTTTCATTGTTGTGTTTGTAAGTTACTCCTTGCTTTATTACATGTTTGCAAAATGTCCTGCCTACCTAAGGCATTAGGTAATAAATATGCAATAAACATTTCAAATATAAATTAAATCCATATATAGATTCAACACAATATTCATTAACTAATAAGAAAGATTGTTACCAAATCATGGTGTTTTGTATTTTTATATGGCACATATCTAGTCATATGCATGCAAATCAGTGGTTTTGCACCTTCATCTCAGGTAGTATATATATGTATCTATTAACATACTTAAAAATCAGGACTTAATTAAGCCATTGTGTACTAAGCATCCTTATCAAATTTTACACGTAAAGAGACTGGGGCACAGAATAGATAAATGGGTCGCCTAGGTTAACACAGAGAGATTAGAATAGATTAAAATGAAATCAGTGGGCATTTAGGCCCTAAATACCTTTAAAATCTGGCCCTTAGCCTTAACCCCTGTGTAGGGAGACAAGTATAAGTTTGAAATTTGGAGGAACTTGTCTTCCAAAGCTACATGGTTGTTTTGGAGAATTTTTCCCTACATATATATAAAAGAGGATTTGTAAAAGGTCCTAAGGTCAATGTAATGGAGTGAAAACCCATCATGGTCTGGAAATGGGTTAATAGTGAATTAGTTATGTCACAGGTGCAATAGAGGTGCCTAATTGATTGCTTCACAGCCACAGGGGCAGCATTGGCTGGTAACTGAATGGACACCTAGGGCCTATAAAAGAGGAAAGTTCAGTTTGAAAGAAGACACAGGTAGTAAAGAGAAAGACTGGCTCCTGTAAAGAGCTGACGTGCCAGAGACTTGGAAACTTCAGGAAGATTTCAGTGGGTCCAGGAGTAATTGATACCAGAGTTGGAGAGAGGCAGTGGGACCCCAAGAAAGGGATTGTGCACCAGATCCAGAAGAGACATTGATTCTTTGCACCTTTAGACTGCACCTGTACATCTGTTACCCCAGGAGGAGTTTGGACTGGCTGGAAAGCTGAGTGGCATGCAAAGATAAATGGCCTCCAGGGAGTGCCAGAGATGAAAATCCCTGCAGCATCACACGCTAACACAAGGGGGCCTGTTGGCAAAGAGTACACTACATAAGTCAGGCATATACAGATGTTCTGATGGAAAATCATGACTGATAGCTTCAGTTTTTAGAGATTTTAAACCTTTTCATCAAAACTTTTCAAATTAAAACTTGAAATGCAAGCAAGGTCAATGACCATGTATTACAATTCACATTATCATCATCAGAGTCTATATTACTGGTTTATTCCTATTCATGACACCAGAAAAAAAAACACATTAATATTATCTATCTATCTTTTCTGTGTCCCTCATAGACTAAATGATAGGTAAGCAGACTTGAAAATGCTTCTTGAAAAAAAAAATGAACATTTTGTGTTGGTTAATCGGGAGAGTAGATGTGTGACTAATTTTAATGCAGTTATTCCCTAAGAAATTAGATGATTAGGAGATGTAAATATTAATCTTCCCTAGTTGGTCTATTTTATATTTCTTCAGGTATTTTTCTTGCAGGCTTGTTGCTTTGTTTACAAAAGAGAAATAAAGTACTTGTTATGGGCAACTCCGTGTACTTTTTGGTCTGCACCTTAGAGGTTCTTGAAGAACTTAATCAAAAGACCCTTTACAGGGTTGAAAACAGGGGTGGGAAAGGAGAAAGCAAAGTACTGATAGTAAATTCATTTGAAAAGGATATGAAACACTTTTATCTGTCTATCTATATTTAATTTCTCACATTTTAACAAGAAGGGCATGCACATCTTTGTAGAACAGGCACTGTAACTGGAATTCTAAGCAGTAGGTAAGTATTTTCCAGGGGAGAAAACAAGTGTCTTCTCTTTCTTGTTTAGCAGAAGAGTGATCACTATCTTTAGTTAAATCTGAATATCAGTGATCATAATAGAACCTTTCTGGATTGTCTGTCACCCCGGCTAACTGTAAACACCAAGGTTAGTATTTGACACACAAATTAGAAAACGTGACCAGCAATACTTAGGGCAGATGTCAGACATTCTTTAGCGGACTGTTGTTGCTGCTTTATAAGAACTGGGGAGAAGGGAGCTAAATGGGAGAATAGGGAGTTCCAGTAGTATGGCAATCCAAATTCCAGTCACAAGTTTCATAATATGCCAATTTTTTCCCCCCATGACTACATTGGCTGCCTTTTTTTTTTTTTTTTTTTTTTTTTTATAATTTTATATTTTTTTTGCTTGTTCTTCTAAACACCCAAGGTACTTCTTTGTCTGCCATTCCAAGGGAAGAGCTCTTTTGCACTATATTCATCTCCAAGCTGGGACTGCCAATTATAGCTCCACCTGGGCTCAGGAATAAAAGATGTCAGGCTGCAGCCTTTGTCCTTTTTTAACTGCTTTCTACCGCTATTACATTGATTGCTGTTTGTCTCCCTGTAAATGGGGCCCTACAATTGCAATCCACCTCCTTCCTTCCCTCCAACCAAAATCCTTACTCCCTGCTTTTTTTTCCTATTCATTATCAGAAAATGCAGAATTTCAATGAGACTGGCTAACTCCGCTCTGAACCAGATCTTTATTAGATTTCAAACCACACTTACAGGCAACTAAAGGTAATTCAGCAATGAGATTGTTGCTGGCAGCGGCTTTATCAGGGAGTAGTTCACCACCTTCGTTGTAATTTACACCCCTGTCTTTACAAATCCATTCAATATCATTTTCTTCTCAGTTGAGAGACCCAACATGGATTCTGCTGAATTAGAACTGAATCCCTGCCCCTTTGTGGTCTGTTCCCAACTGCCCTGAGAGCAGATAAGGAAAGCCACGGCCAGCAATGTCAATAGAACCCTATAAAGATTAATGGGATACCTGAAAAGCAACAAGGACTTTGAGTGATTTCAAGGATTCCAAAGGCTCAAGAAATCGATTTCACTGAAAATGTCCTTGCTAATTTAGTACCTGATAGTATTTGACATCTCTCTGCTCTAGTGTGAACGGCAAATGGTAAGAGGATGAGTGGGTTTTTTTGTGCATGGTTCAATGAAGATTGCAAATTAAAATTAATACTAGCTAAATCAGATAGGACAAACACTTCTAAAATGCATATATTCTAAAAAATATTAATGTTTCTTCTATCATTACCGTCATAGCTACTGATAAAAATAAAATCAACACTAATGGAAATTAAATTATTGAGAGTGAATGTCTAAGCGTGGAATATTGCTTTACATAGTAAACCCTGTATATTGTATCAGCTCTGCCATTCCACTTCCTTAATGCTGAAGAACTATCTGAAGCTGCTGAAAAGGCTGATATAAAACACCTTTCGATGCCGAGACGTGATTGTGTCATTCTTTCATTTTACATTAACAAAAATACCAGCTCATGCTTGAGGCTCAAAATAGGATAAAAGCAATCCATAAAATAAAATCTCTCTTATGATGATGTCTGTAGTATTAAAATTCTGTTTATAGTGAAGATTTTTACATATCCTAATTACATCTTGGAAATAACTATTGTCACTTCTGCCACACTGAAAGGCCCTTAATGATGACATTATTGTTTGAATAGAATTTTTAAGCAGAGCTAATGTAAAAAGAGATGCAATTAAGAGAATTTTAAGTTTACTTGATCCAGGCCCAGAGGTTTAATATTTCTTTCCCTAATATTTATGGAAATTTTGTGATGTGAACGAAGTCTGGAGTTGTGATCTTTTAAAACCAAAATAGCAAAATGAAAACATCTGGAAGTCTTGTATTTAATAGCACCTAGAGATCTTGACTGGGTCATAGATCCACTGTGCTAGCCATCGGAGAAGCATATAGTAAAATTAACAGTCCCTAACCAAAGAGCTGCAATCTAAATCACAAGATATAACAGCAGATGAACCAAATAAGTAGGCGAAGCGGGGAAAGTTGGATGGGATGCTTTAGCACAGACTAATTGTTTGCAGAATTCTTCATCACTCAGCGGCAGCCACCACCATGCTTTTCATCGCACGGAGAAAAAAATATGCCATATTGATCTTCTCTTTCCCCTCCACCCCCAGCATTAGTACAAAAGTGTGATGTGCTTGTCCTTGTATTTCAGTGCAATTTGTTACAGAAGAAAAGTATATCTAGATAAATATATGGACATTTGTGTACACACATTGTATAGGGGCACATTTATATACACACGTGCAAAAACACTCACATATGCACACACACACATATATTCATCAATTAACGCACATTTTCTTATGTATGAAATTACATTGTTGCACAGTGAAAAGCAGATCATACTTATGAACATCAAAGCATTTTGCTCAGCTGTAGCCCTAACTAAATATTCCCTGTTTTAAGGTTAGCTATGCATAGAACAAGTGAACATGCTGGGGCTTAAATATTTGAATCTCACATACTGTATACCCCCTGTGTAAATAATGCAGCTAATCAGCAATACATATATGAGAATAGTACTGATAGAACACCAGACAAACTCCAAGCCTCTCCTCTCATCATTGGCAGCTACGCTGCTCGCTTGCATTGAATCTCCTGGCTTCACATCACAGAAATCTGCACCCTATTTAGGTAAAACGTAATGAGCAAGCCCACAAATTTCTTTTAAACTCACCAGGTTCACAGGTCTTGGCTGTGCTGATGAAAGCCAATGAAAAAAAAATGTTAAAGGAAAAAGAAAACAGAAAAACAGGGCAGCCAGAATTAATAGCTGCTGTGCTGCTGAAAAGGATGCCAGCAGCTGTACTTAAAATAAAATTTAAAACTAAAATACAAAGACAAATCTCTCAAAGAAATATAACAGAAGCAAGGGGAAATCAAGTGGCTCCTACTCACTCATGTGCTGTTAAAATAATCTCAATATTAAAATGTTGCTATTGCCACAGAAGAGGTAGTTTAGGCAAAAAACATCTGGTACCTGAGACCTCCGAGCATTATCTGTTTAATGTACTGAGGAAACATGACTGAAGAACAAATATGAGGATGAGGATTTCTGGACTGCATTGCGGGCTCTGCCATAAACTTCATGTGTGACCTTTGGAAAGTCACTTAACGTTACTGTGCTACAGTTTCCCCATCAGCAAAAAAAAAAAAAAAAAGAGGTGGGGGGATACAGTGGAATTTATACAGAGCCCTCTGAAGTTAATGGAAGTCTTTCTATTGACTCCAGTAGATCAGGCCTAATAATACCTAACAACCTGGCAGAACTGTAGGCATTAATTTTTGTGAAGTGATGTGCAATTGTCTAGATTGCTAGATATGGAGAAAGAATCATTGCTGCCACGTCATTACATCTGTTGAAGAGCAGGTTGCATATTATTCTACTTTTTGAATCCTCAACAAAATGACTATACACTTTAATTTCACTCTTTGAAGATCTGTGCTTCTTGCTGGAGAATATTCCTAAGAGTTTCAGCTTGTACAGTTTTCCTCTTTATTATTGCATCAGAGCAGGAGGTATGATTGGCCAACCCATGAAAAGTGCCAGAGGTTCAGCCCCTCAGTCCTCTCTCATCTGGTTTTATTTTAGCAGACCTACTAGATGGAGACCTTAAACCTCTGCACTGCTGTCCAAGCTCCATAATATCCTGCAGCATGGTTCCTGCAGGCACCAAGACACCAGGTTGCTTGGGCTCCAGTAACCACTGCTGCTCTGAGAGATCCTGTTAGAGTTGGTAGCATTGGAGGGGTACATCAGCACACAGGAGTCACTCTGGAGATTCCATCTCCAAGGTTGTGTCTCCTTGACATTGAACAAGCTGGACAAAGTGGCTTTTCTCCAGCTCTGATACGTCAATCCCAACCTCACTAACTCCACATCCCGAAATCTAGTTCCCCAGTGAGCACCCATACAGATGTATTCTTGAGGCATAGAAGAATGACAAAGCAGACTGGGGAGCTGATATTCACCCTTCTGTACCTCCCCTGGTTCCTTCCAGTTCTCCCCTTTACTGGAGCTCTATTATTGGTGTATAAACACAGAGAAGCCAGCTTTGCGTTCCAGACACTACACTGGTTGTTAAAAGAGTATATCCTGATTGAGATAACTAGTAAAGACATGTATTACACCGAGATGTCATTTCCATAATCCCTGTTATGACTCTGACCTCACTTCAAATGCAGATAAGCAAGCCAACTGATATCTGACATTTGATCTGTTCTGACTGTTACAAGCTGCAGGGATTCCCCTGCTTGAAAACATACGCATTTTATTTTAAAGTCAGTCAGAATTAGATTTCTGAAGTGGTTAATAAATTATAATTAGACAAACTGAACTATATAGCCTGCTTGTGATCTCATACTCCTTACTCTCATTGAGCTCAGCGAAAGTTTGAGCCAAAAATTAAATATGCCCATTCTGATGCCACAATTACGGGGCCCAGTGCACCTCTGTCCCTGTTTTGGTCTCTGAGCACACTCCCTCAGGCATCAAGCATCAAGGGGTGGGGTTTCACAATTTTATCACTCCAAGACAAGTCCCAGAGATACAGCACTCTGTTTATTGACCTTGCTTTCCCTACAGGTCCAAGTGAGTTCAGGCACCAGCAGTTTTTCCCTTCAGTCTGTGACCAGTGGCGTATATAATGCCCAGTCAGCCCTCTTAAAACCAAAGTATTGTCTATTTTAGCAGTAGGAATGAAGCATAAGAGAAAACAAGATTTTAATAGAAAAGTCTATACATGTCCATTTTCACTAGTCTTCTCATCCCCTGAAGGTAATCTAATCAGGCCTAACTTCTTCAGGCACCCTCAGTGAGGCACTGTGTCTCATTCTGGTTCCCATGAGATAGTTCCTTTTAATCCTTCCAGAGTTCTTTTCTTCTTCCGTGTTCCAAGGTTTCGACTCCTTTTTGTCAAAACTAGTTCTTTAGACCCAGCAGGAGTTCAAACCAGAGTCTTCAGAGCCACTGGATCTGACACTATCCCTTAACAACTTTGAAGTATTTGCTCAGAGGTGGCCAGTCTTGAGCCATTCTTTTCCACACTGCCTATTTTCCCAGACAGAAATCACACCAATAACCAGGCCCAGACACAGTATTCATACAACATACAATGTTCATAAATTATTACAGAACAGTCCCAAATCCATTACGGAGGGTGACAATAACAAAGGTTTTTTAAATTATTTTAAATTGATTTACATGACCCCCTCATCAAGTCAGTGAAAAATAAAAAATGTCAGAAAATAACTCTCAGCATCAACATTACTTATTTTTAAATTGAACAGAAGTGGCACATTTATCTCATTTCTGTGGCACTCATTGCTGTAATTGCATTGCTGACTTCATTCCCTGCTTTCTCAGCTTACAGCATTCCTCAGTGCAGAGGGCAGCTAGCTAACAGAAGAGATGAGTAGAAAGCAAACAACGCAGATGGACCTCTAGGGAAATGAGATAATAGATGCCATAACTGGACAAGAGGGACATATGTTAAAGTGGGAAGGGAAACTGCCCTTTCTGCAGCTTCTTACCTGCCGTTGTGCAAACCAATTCCTTATGAAGGCTTTGTTTTTCATAAGAATAATTGCTTTTCTCTTCATTCTTCTCGCTCCTTCTCACTTGAATTGTGGATCCAATTGCAGGAACTAATATTTTTAGTAGTATTTTAACTAGTATTTTTAGGCTGACTTTCATTTTCCTGTCCAGTCACATGGTTGGAGACTCTCTTCTGAGGGGGACAGAAGAACCCAACTGTCACCCTGACATGGCATCCTGAGAGGTATGCTACCTGCCAGGGGCCCATATCTGAGACATTACGGAGGGATTGTCGAGGATTATCCAGCCCTCTGACTACTACACCATGCTACTCATCCATGTGGGCACTAATGATACTGTGTGGTATGACCTTCAGCAGATGAGAAGTGACTACAGAGTTCTGGGAGTAAGGACAAAGGAGTTGGGAACACAGGTGGTGTTCTTTTCAATCCTTCTGGTCAAGGGTAGGGGACCAGGCAGAGAGAGATGCATCCTGGCGGTAAATGCCTACTATGAAGACGGTGTCACCAGGAATGCTGGATACTGTTCTGTTCTAGGAAGGATAGCTAAGCAGAGATGGGGTCCACCTATTGAGGAAGGCGAAGAGCATATTTGGATACAGACTGCCTAACCTAGTGAGAAGGGCTTTAAACTAGGTTCGAAGGGGACAGGTGACCAAAGCTCACAGGTAAGTCAAAAACTTGGAGACCTGGGAGAAGGTTTGGAATTTGGGGGGAGCATGAGCAGGAATCAAGTTGAGACAAGACAGAACTGGGGTGCGGGGAAATCAACTCAGTATCTTAGATGTCAGTATACTAATGTGAGAAGTATGGGGAATAAGCAAGAAGAACTCTAAATGCTAGTAAATAAACACAACTATAACATAGTTGGCATCACAGAGACTTGGTGGAATAATACGTGTGACTGGAATATTGGTATAGAAGAGTACAGCTTGCTCAGGAAGGACAGGTAGGGGAAAATGGAGGAGGTGTGGCCTTGTATATTAAAAAAATATATACTTGGACTGAGGTTGAGATGGAAATAGGAGACAGACTTGTTGTAAGTATCTGGGTAAGGATAAAAGGGGTAAAAAACAAGCGCGATCTCATGGTAGGTGTCTACTACAGACCACCTAATCAGGAAGAAGAGGTGGATGAGGCTTTTTTAAAACAACTAACAAAATCATCCAAAGTACAGGACTTGGTGGTGATGGGGGACTTCAACTACTCAAACATCTGTTGGGAAAATAACACAGCAAGACCCAGATTATCCAACAAGTTATTGGAATGTATTGGAGACAATTTTTTAATCCAGAACCTGAAGAAAGATATTAGGGGAGAGGCTGTTCTAGATTTGATTTTGACAAACAGGGAGGAACTGGTTGAGAATTTGAAAGTGAAAGGCAGGTTGGGCGATGATCATGAAATGATAGAGTTCATGATTCTAAGGAATTGTAGGAGGGAGAACAGCAAAATAAAGACAATGGATTTCAAGAAGGCAGACTTCTGCATACTCAAGAAGTTGGTAGGTAAGATCCCTTGGGAAGCAAGTCTAAGGGGAAAAACAATTGAAGACAGTTGGCAGTTTTTCAAAGACACATTATTAAGTGCACAAGAGCAAACTATCCCACTGAGTAGAAAAGACAGGAAATATGGCAAGAGACCATCTTGACTTAATCAGGAGATGTACAATGATCTAAAAATAAAAAAAAGAGACCTACAAAAAGTGGAAACTAGGTTAAAATACAAAGGATAAATATAAACAAATAACGCAAGTATGTAGGAAAAAAATTAGAAAGGCCAAGGCACCAAATGAGATCAAACTAGCTAGAGACATAAAGGGTAACAAGAAAACATTCTATAAATAACTTAGAAGCAAGGGGAAGACCAAGGACAGGGTAGGACCATTACTCAATGAGGGGTAGGGAAATAATAACAGAAAATGTGGAAATGGCAGAGGTGCTTAATGACTTCTTTGTTTCTATAGCGCCCATCTATTAAAAGGGAAATAAGGACAACCTGGGGAATTACACACCAATCAGCTTAACTTCTGTACCTGGAAAGATAATGGAGCAAATAATTAAGCAATCAATTTGGAAACATCTAGAAGATAATAAGGTGATAAGTAATAGTCAGCATGGATTTGAAACCTGATAGCTTTCTTTGACAGGGTAACAAGCCTTGTGGATGGGGGGAAGCAGTAGATGTGATATATCTTAACTTTAGTAAAGTTTTTTATACTGTCTCACATGACTGTCTCATAAACAAACTAAAGAAATACAAACTAGATGGAGCTACTACAAGGTGGGTTCAAAATTGGTTGGAAAACTGCTCTCAGAGAGTAGTTATCAGTGGTTCACAGTAATGCTGCAAGAGCAGAACAAATGGGGTCCTGCAGGGATCAGTTCTGGGTCTGGTTCTGTTCAGTATCTTCATCAATGATTTAGATAATGCCATAAAGAGTACACTTACAAAGCTTGCAGATGATACCAAGCTGGGAGGGGTTGCAAGTGCTTTGGGGGATAGGATTAAAATTCAAAATGATCTGGACAAACTGAAGATATGGTCTGAAGTAAATAGGATGAAATTCAATAAGGACAAATGCAAAGTACTCCATTTAGGAAGGAACAATCAGCTACACACATACAAAATGAGAACTGACTGCCTAGGAAGGAATACTGCAGAAAGGGACTGGGGATCACAGAGGACCACAAGCTAAATATGAGTCAATGGTATAACACTGATGGAAATAAAAAAACCGAAGAACATTCTGAGATGTATTAGCAAGAGTATTGTAAGTGAGACATGAGAAGCAATTCTTCCACTCTACTCCACCCTTATTAGGTCCCAACTGGAGTATTCTGTCCAGTTCTGGGCACCACATTTCAGGAAAGATGTGCACAGAGAAGAGCAACAAAAATGATTAAAGGTCTAGAAAACATGATCTATGAGAGGAGATGGAAAAAAAATGAGTTTGTTTAGTCTGCAAAAGAGAGGACTGAAAGGGGATGTGATAACCATTTTCAAGTACATAAAAGATTGTTACAGGGAGGAGGGAGAAAAATTGTTCTTCTTAACCTCTGAGGATAAGACAAGAAGCAATGAGCTTAAATTACAGCCAGGGAGGTTTACTTTGGACATCAGGAAAAAATTCCTAACTGTCAGGGTGGTTAAGTACAGGAATAAATTGCCTAGGGAGTTTGTGGAATCTCCATCGTTGGAGATTTTTAAGAGCAGGTTAGAGAAACACCTGTCAGGGATGGTCAAGGTAATACTTAGTCCTGCCATGAGTGCAAGGGACTGGACTAGATGACCTCTCGAGGTCCCTTCCAGTTCTATCATTCTATGATTCTATGGCCTGGCTCAGGGTTCCAAAGGCTACATAACAGAGGTGACTAGCCACTGATTTACTAGTCCATAATCTGTCAGCATTAGACACTGAAAAATATTTAGAACCATTTGATAGTGTTCCATAGAGGCAAAGAATTAATGAGGCTGTCCTCTTCCTTGGTACCACACCCAAATCTATATCTCATAATATATCCCTTTCATGAACTGAAACAAAGTGGGTCATTTGGCTTGCAAGAGGAGTCATTATTTTGAGCTATTTGCTAATTAGTTCACTCCCACTGATTATCATTAATACTCATGGCTGTATGTCTAGCACAGGCCAATAATGTGCACATAAAACTGAAGGAATGCAGATAAAAAACTTAGAGTGACTTTAAAAAGATTAAAAACAAGCTCCAAATATAGAAACATGAGAGACCTGAAATTATAAAACCACACATTAAACATCAAATTTAAATCTGCTTTACTGAAGGATTAAATGCTCACTGTGGACTATAAGGAAACACATTTCTAATGGTGAATTTACATCAGTCCACAGGGAACCCTATCAAGGCCCAGCTGACTAATGACTATCATTTTCAGTTGATTTCATTAGTATTTAAGTTATAGTATGAAGTACATTCCCTTTGGTGCACTGAAAGTTAGTGATTTACATACATTCACTGTGAAGATTTTACTTTGGCTAATATAAAAATGATTTGTTAGCTAAGACCAGATTTTTTCTTATGCCTACTTAAGTCCACCTGTTCAAAAATAAATATTAACTTTTTATATAAGGTGTTCTAGGACAATATAGTGGCACATTAAAATAAAATAAAAACAATATTGTCAGTACCCAGGTTATTTTCTCTGTATAATGCAGCTCTCTTTGTTAGGCAGGTCTCAGGGTAGCTTGCAATTTTGTATTTAATACAGAATGTGTACATGCAATATATCTTTTTAATATGGTGTCCTTAATGCACAATATCACAAAACACTACACACAGAGTTTTCTGTATATAGATGAGCCAACAGGGTACTGTGTGATTTATCAACTAGTTTTCTACAAGTAGTTTTATGTGTTCAGTCAATGCAGTTTCATTTTAGAAAAGCCCAAGTAGAACATGCATTGCACTAAAAATAAACTGTTGCTTGTGTGTTACCTGCTATCATCGCTTCCCTGAATCTCCACCCCATTAAAACTCTTCATTCTCTCTTCCAATGTTCTGCCCCATTTTCATGTCTCCAAACACCACTCCACTCAGATCCTATAATCTGTTAATTCTGTAGCTCTTTGTAGATTTATCCATAACTGAGTGCTGTTTATTCCCTTTTGCCCTACACCTCCGTTTCAACAGAACTATGAAGAACTGAACTTTTCACAAGGGTCTTTCACAATTTCAAAATGTCTTCCATTTCAGAATAGAACACAAACATAAACATTTCAACGTTTCAAATTTTTGATCCGATTTTGATTTTTTCTTTTATACAATATGATATAAAATTTAAAATTTGAAATGAAAAGTCATTTTGAAATGGAATATTGAAATGTTCTCTTCTGAAAAGGTCAAAGTGGAATGTTTCAACCTCATCCAAATGAGTTTTCAATTTTTCTTTCAAAATGAGTTTTCAGGAAAGGTGACATATTTCCTCCATACATTTCACTGTCAACAAATGGCATTTTCCAATGTATAAACGTTCAATCAGAAAATTCCTAATCTCCAGTTCCACTCTCCACCTTCAGATTCTTGCACAAAACCCTTGGTGCCCATACAACCCAACAGCCTTATTTTGTGTAAACTTCTCTTTCTCCCTCTTCCTCATTGCCCAGTGTCATCTGTCCTTGCATTGTATGTCATTTCTCCTCACTGCAAGGACCTGTACTGAATCTCTTCATACTGCACCATACACATGTAGAATATTAGAGATATGTTGCAAAATAAATAACACTAGTTAATAATTATCATAATACACATGCAGTGATTTGATGGCACAATGTGATTTACAGAAAACTCTATCATTTTTAAATTGGTACTAACCCAAGGTTTGCAATGTATGCAGCTTGTGTCTGTTATGATTTATTTTCCATATGCTGCTCATTTAAATGGACAGAAGTATCCTTCTTTACAGTTGGGTGAAGGTTTTTGTCTGGGAAAACATTTTTCCAGGCCATGAAAATGAGAGCATGTGTTTGTGTCTTTATAACCTTTAGCCTGGTAGTTAGAGCACTTCCATGGGATATGGGAGACCCAGGTTTAAAACCTCACTCAGGAGTAGGGATTTGAACTGGGCTTTCTACCTTTCTAGGTAAGCATTCTAACCAGCAGGCTATTTGGGCATTGGATGAGCTCAGTGTTGCTCTTAAAGCTGATCCACTTTGCATAAATACTTACATATTAATTGAGGCAAATCACTAAAGAGAATGATTCTATAGGATGGTGATTAAAGCAGTCACCTCAGAGACAAGAGCTATGAATTAAAACCTTCTCTCTTCCTGATTAGAGGCAGGATTTGGATCAGTGATTCATACAGCTTTTCTCCACTTTGCTGCAAAAGCAGCTACTATTTTGAGTTTAGAAGCAGATAGCTACAGATAAGGTGCCCACTGTAATCTCATATAAAGACTGTACTGAGTATTAGGGTCTGTGCCTTTAAAGGCTGAGCTTCCCAGACAGAGTCCTGGTGGAGCACTATGAAGCCTGTATTGTTATGCAAAGCCAATTGAAACCATACACAGAGTAAAGCAGAGCTCTTGCAAGGACTTAAGCACTGAGTGATCATTGAACTCCACACTTATGACTTGTTCTATTACTGTAAAATGAAGATCATCCTTCAGAGAGTACAACATAGTGTGTGGAAAATCATGAACAGTGTCAAATCCTCAAGTTAAAGTAGCCACTGAACTGCACTGAAATCAGTGGTGCTACCTCAGTGTAAAATCACCGTAAGTAAGAGAAGGCCCCAGGTCACTAGGCTCACACAACAATAGGAGATTGAATGGATGTACTGGGCTCATATTATTTATAGACACAGCCAAGTAGAGCTGACTGGGAAATGTTCAAGATTTCAAAAACTGTTCCTATCTTGACTTGGGATGAAACATCAATCTCTAAAAAGTGTTCATGAACAGAAAACCAAAAATTGGTGCAGGTCTATCAAAATCTTTATTTTCATTTTTTTTTTTTTTTGGAATTGTAGCTAGCTTAGATTTCAAAACAAAAAGTCATTTTACTCTGAGAAACTGGAATTTTCATTTTAAAAATATTGCAAATATGGGATATTTTAACAATCTCAAAACTTTTTTCCCCAAAAAAAGTTTGAAGTCAAGAAATTTGTGGGAACGAACACTTTCCCACAAGAAGTTTTGGGAAAGAAGCGTATTTTGATGAAAAAATGTTTTGTTGCAAAATTCCCAACCAGCTCTGTTTAAAAATATGCAAAGATGCTAACAAATTACACTGAATGCCAATCATTACACAAGAGGCAAGACTGTGGAGGATCAGGCCCTCCAGGCATAAAGATGTTGGTCCAATCCCACATTTACAGTTATACACAAAACTACAAGCGGACCAAATCAAAAGTCTAACCTAAAAGGAGACTTTTTGTAGCATATTAAGAATCAGCAAACCAGCTGAACTTGGCCTCATTAGAAGTTTAATATAAAGGAAGTTCTGTAGAAAGGAGGGATTCAAAGACTAGATTCCTGAATCCATTTAGAATAGATCACCTATCTCTACTGTAAATCCAGGGCATGAAATGAAAGATCCATAAAGAGCATCTCTTATTTATTTGTAGCACTCAGAGGCCCCAGTCAAAATCAGGATCCCATCTTGCTGAGTGCTGTATATAGAGGTAGTAAAGGGTGAATCCTTGCCCCAAGGAGCTTACACTCATAGACGAGATAGACAACGGGAGGGAGAAATGAAGCAATACTGTCCCTATTTTACAGAGCAGAATCAAGGCCCAGAGTCCCATCCCATTGCCTCAACCACAAGATTGCTCTTTCTTTCCCCTCTCCTTGGTTTATCTACCCACGTCTCAATTCTTAAGTTTCCTTTGACCAGCAAAACTACTTTAAGTTCAGATTTTCAGGTAATGGAGCATGGATCAGCAATGTGTAGGACAAAGGGTTTACTTGAGTTTTAGGAAAAATGCATCAAGTTGAAACAAGCCTTTTTTCCACCTCAACAGCTGCATCTTGCTGTTGTGTATAACACCCCTCTGCTTGGATGCTCTTGATAGAAAATTGTCACTTCAGCAAGAAGCCTTGAAGGTGAAGAAGTGGTTCATTACAAGAACCTAGTCCATGAGAACATTCATCATCCAACTAGTGATCTAAATCTAAAGTTGGGAACCCTTGTAACTGGCCCCTTTGTGCTGTTACAGTCATAGATTCCAGTTAACCATTCAAGTGTTTTATAATCCGAAAAGGGAATTTATCTTGGTTTAGCAGCTGGGTGGAACATAAGATAAAAAGAGGGTTTTTCAAAAAACAGAAGGAGAAAATGTTACTTGAAAACTTCCAGTTTGGCATAACTACAATAAACATGAACACACCTCACTGAAATCATACAGGAAATCCTAAGCACCATGAAGAAATAATTGTTTTACCCCACTGATGGCTTCTGAGAATATTGCAAGAATCCAGCAACTTCTTGTTCACTTAAATATTCAAATCCTATTATAATATTTTTGTAGAAGTTCTTTATTTCTAACTTCCAAAGTACATTTGTTCCACTCCTTACAGTGTTGTAGAAGCCAAATGAGACAGTAGTTATGCCTCTCCTTCTGTTTGCTAGCACGGATAGCTTAGTGGTTTGAGCATTGGGCTCTAAACCCAGAGTTGTCAATCCTTGAGGGGGCCGTTTGGGGACTGGTCCTGCTTTGAGCAGGGGGTTGGACTAGATGATCTCCTTAGGTCCCTTCCAACCCTAATTATCTATTAAAAACTCTTTAGCAAATGGTATTCCTTCCAAGCACCATATTTTCCTTTGAATTATTTCAATATTTCAGAGAGGACTACAATTTGTTCTCCACCCTAGCAAGTAGGTTTAAAAAATAAACTATAATATTTTAGAGAAAGACAGAAGTACTCGAAAATAAAAAGAGCCCATCTGTCACACACTAAAACATTTTAAAAGTGCTTATCTCAACAAAATGCATTATTAATTAAGCACAACAAAATCTATTACTTTTAGGCTACTGTATACTTTGACAGCCTTTCAAAATTAGTTTTAAACAAACTGAATCTAAAAGAAGTGGGTGAAAAGAAAAGCAGGATACAGTGATACCACCATTTATATCCTTTCTCATGATTCTTCATGAATCCCAGCTTTTCCTATTAAAATTCAGAGAGCTTGGTGAGACGAAGACCAAGATATACACAGTCTTTGAGGGGTAAAAGGGAGCAAAGTGGACAGCTAGAAGGACTTTATGAAAATGTAGCTGAATGCTAACTGGAAAAAAAAAGTATTTATTTGTCTTCAATGTCTCTGATTAGTTAGGTTAATGAGATTAAGGCATTGCTTGAGGGGTAACCAATCCATGCTCAAATTCTTTCTTCCTCTGAGGTGGAGTGGGGACTTGAACTGAGTCTCACATCTGAGTACCCCAACCGCTTGGCTAAAAATTATGAGGATGGTTGTCATTTTGCTCTTCCCTGTCTGTTTTGTGTAAACTGATTTATAGGGGCCTAATCTGGCAGATCCTGTCTTAGCATGCATACTTGGTCAGGCCCCGCATGTGAGTTAAGAGGAGGAACACCTATATCTTTCCTCAGTTTGTGAATTGCTTTCGGGCTCCAAGGTCTGGATGCCTAGTGTGGGACTGCAATGGGCATGCTCAGAAGCAGAAACATAAATTGCGAGAAAACTTCTACTTCAAAAATGTAGGTGGAAGTGAGTTTAGATGCCTGGAGAATTTGAAGAGGGATTGGTTACCCCTTAAGCAATGCCTTAACCTCTAGGCTATGAGATATTCTGATGGGAGAGCCCTCAATCTCTCCTCCTGAAGCTGCTCCACTGTGGATAAATAAATTAAAAAATAAATTGGAAGGGGAGGATTGGATCCTGGGTCTCCTGTGTCTCAGGGGAGTGCGCTAACCCACAGGATATTGAGTCATTCTCATATGTACATATGCTCGCTTGCTCTCACTGGTCCACTATTTGTTTTTAAATTGTTTATTCATCATGAACCAGCTTCAACAAGAGAGATTGAGAGAGCCCCAGACATCAGAATATACCATAGTGCTTACCTGAGAGGTGGTAGATCTCAGTTCAGATCCCATCTCCTTCTCAAGCAGAGAGGGACCTTGAACTACGGAACTCTGTCCCCCACATTGCAGATGAGTACCCTAACCACTTGGCTGAAAGTTACAAGGAAGGGCCCTTTCCTAATACAATGGTATAGGTATCTAATACCAGGCAGGGCTTCATTGCTGAGAATCCCACCTACCTCCAAAAAGAGGGGTGGAGATTACCACACACCCTTTAATTTAGCATCTCCAAGTGGCTAGTTTAGGCAAGGAGCCACCAAGGGTGCTGGCTTTTGTAAATCCCCTTCTGAGACTCTGTTCTCTCCCCATTCATTGTACAGAGAGTCTAGGTACCAAACTCAAGTCTCTGTAAATCCCAATGATTTCCTACAAGTGCTGACAAGCTAGGCATGGTGATGCCCAAGTTTCTTTGTGAATCTAACCCTTTCTGCCTCAGTTACATTCAATCATTCCACCATCTGTCTATATGGACTATCAAATTCAGGTTGAAACGAGTGGAAAATATTTTTTCCATTATTTTCCTATCAGAACCTTCTTGACAATATATCTGCATAACCACTAGGGAAAATGCCAAACTAGCAAATAGGGTTTTTTCAGAACATTTTTGAATTTTAAAAGTCAGAACAAAGTCAGAGTTCCTCTGATGTTTCTGCTTTTTCCATGAAGAATCATAGAAAGCATTTGTATTATTATGCAAAGAGTGCTGTTCTGAACAGTTGAAAAATACCATTTGTATAAAGCTCTGATCTAGCATTCTGCAGAATTCAGGTTATCAAAATCTTGATGATTAATTGAACCAGCCTTATTTATGCTGTTGCCCAGTCATATAAGAGATAGGAAAGTACTCAAAATCGTACAGTTCCCTAGCAGATGACTTCACAAGGTATGAAATGATTCAGTGTTTGTAATGCATTTTAAAGCCCCTATGCGGGCCTTTAAACTGTTGTTATTACTATAAGTTGCCAAGCCCTGAGAAGCGAACCAAGTCACAGTTTCTGTCTGAAGCCTTGGAACTCATGGCAAGTACTGTTTGTAAAGATCCACTAGCGGGCAACATCTTGCTGGATACAAGATGGTACAGGGGATTAGGCTACATCATTAAATAAGAAGTCATCATTGTGGATGGGGAACATGATGGGGTTGTCTCAGGGAGCTTAGTTCTGGAAGCCCCTAATGTGAGACCTTGTGTTGGGTCTATACACTTTGATGCACTGACTTATTCTTCTTGATCCATCTCCTCCTCGTCCAAACAGAAGAGGCAGAACAGTGCTTCTACAATTGCAGCAGGCTTAGTTTTAGTATGGTAGTATTTTATTGTCAGTGCAAACTATTTGTTCAATGAGCAGGCCACCTCCCAGAGACATCCATTTTTTACACTTAAATTAGAATATTTTCAAGAGTTTTAGTGAGTCTCCAGGGATATTGTTCAAGACAATGACATCCTGAGACCTTTGGCAGCTGTGACAGTACAATACTGTATATAAAATTTGTGCAATCCTTTCTCTTGCCAGACACCAATATCCAAGTAATTATACTGTAATTATAAAGTAATCATTCACTGGCATCTACTGAAGAAGTTTTTCATTTTTAATGTTAATTCAGAATGCGACTACTATGTAATTTGTAGGCAAGAAATAACAGAGCAATTACTCTGTTATTAACATAGTAATTACCAAACGTCCAGGATTATTTCTTTCTTCTAAAATTAAGTTACCAGCACCTGCAAAGCACAAATTACATAGCAACTGTGCATGCAGTCACCATGTGATCTGCAATAAAATGAAGTGATAGTAGATTTTTTTTTCAGATTTAGCATCTGATTCACAACTCTGTTACACTGGCATAAAACTGCTGTAACAGAGCGGTGAATTAGGACTTAAATCTGGAACAACATCCATCCACTGAAATCAACGGAGTCACACCTGCATAAAACTAACATAACAGAGTGGTGCCTCCAGTCCAAAATCTTTGTGTTACATGATTTATACCATATAACATATTGTCAGAACCATATCTCTGAAATTATGAACTTATCTTCTGTATGCAAACTATGGGAAAAGCTCACTCTCTCCTACTCAAACCAGCAGTGGTCTGCTATTAGATTCTATCCTAAAGTCCTTGTGAGAAATGGAACTTTTACAGTGCACTGGGCTGTGTTTTTAGGTTTTTCTCCTTCCTCCTATTTCATTGTTCCAATGATACTTCCAAATGACAGGTTAAATCTGGCAGGGGAAAAAAGAATAATTTGTACCATAAAAACTTAATTAAAAATATTATTGGCCACATATGAGAGGTTTGGCATTGCACTAAGCAAATGACACAATTTGTATTTGTGACTGTGTTGCAGGTTGAGAAGAGCTCTGGGTGGCTCGAAAGCATGTCTCTCTCACCTACAGAAGTTGGTCCTCGCCCACCACGCAGCTTATACTTATTCTTGTGAAGCAGAATGAATAAGGTTTTGATCCATCAAACTACCTAAACTTGCTTAACTCTGAGCACATAATTAGTCCCTTTGACTTCAGTAGGAAATTTTGACTTCAAATGGTCTAAATATTCAAACTTGTGTGCCTAAATTCATTCTCGAGCAATTATTTTGGAAAGTGTCTCTGTCCGGGACAACACTTAAAAACCTGTTTAATTTTAAGGATTTGCTTAAGTCCCATCTAAGTCAATGAGGCTTAGGCAGGTGATTAAAGTTAAGCATGTACTTATGTGCTGTCCTGCATAGGGATGGATTTTGACCCTATTTTCAGAAGTGCTGAATACTCACAAATCCCTCTGAAACAAATGGGAGTTGTAGGTGTTCAGCACCTTTGAAATCAGGCCAGTTTTATTTAGGTGCCTATATATGGATTTATAGCCAAATTTGAAAATTTTGGCCTACATCTAAAGAAACTTAATCTTCGTTGTCTTTATAAGGAGGAAGGAAGCCTATCACAAGTGCCCGGGTGTAATACACTCAATACAAGTGAACAACATACCATCATGCTTTGAAAGAAAGAAAGAAAGAAAGAAAGAAAGAAGGAAACCCATTTCCTTCTAACTGATTTGAGATCTGAAAATCCAGCAAAATAAACAAGTGCATCCATTATTTAATCATGCCTCTTATTTCAATTATCTCTATAGTTTTGTTTAAAATGTACTAGTTCCTCCTTTTTTTCCTTTCCTGCTTGCTGAGGTTTTCTACCAGAGGCAGAATGCAGCCACCTCAAATTTATGGAAATTCATTTAATGTTCTGTCAGCCATCAAGAGTTATAGCAATATAGTCCAGAGAAGCTAGAATACTATATAATGAGATACAAGTTTATTGATTACAAAGTAGGCTAATGTGGGAAGGTCTTGCTGACCCTTTCAATAAAGATGGGGAGGCAAATGTGATCCTGTAACGAGGGTTGCCAGGGCTCAACCCTCCCTGTGGAGGAGGGAGCCACACCGGCCTTGTTCTGTCCTCCAAGGGTCCAGCCTCTTGGACCCGCGGCCCACCGTCCAGGGACGTTCGGTCCCTATGGAGAGGACTGAGCACAGGTAAAGTCAGCGGGGCCCAGACTTTGATGCAGGCGGGCACCAAACCCAGTATAAGCTTGTTAGCTCTACGAGCTCTGGCAGCTCTGGCCCCTTTGGAGCAGGAGAGAGCAGTGGCACAGTCAGGTGGGGCCCAGCCCTTGGGTCAGGAGGGGCACCAACAAGCACAGTAGCGGTTTCTAGGAGCTCAGACCCTTTGGGGCAGGGCAGAGCAGTGGCAAAGGTAGAGGGGCCAGCCCTTGGGTCGGGCGGGCACCAACAAACACAGTTACAGTTTCTATGGGCTCTGTCTCTTTGGAGCAGGGCAGAGCAGTGGCCAAGTCAATAGGGGCCCAGCCCTTGGTTCGGCGGGGCACCAAACACAGTACACGAAGCTCTAGCCCTTTTGGAGCAGGGCAGAGCAGTGGCCACCACAAGGGTCTCCTTAGGTCGGGGAGAAGGGGATTCTGCCACCCGGTTATGGGTGGCAGGGGAACGCAGGCCCACCCACTCCTCTGCGTTCCAGCCCAGGGCCCTAGTAGCAGCTGTTGCCGCTAGTGGCAGTCGGTGGGGATCCAGACCGAAACACACTGACAGAGCGATCCGTGGGGCTCCTGACTGAAACACACGGCCATAGGCTCGGGGCCCTCTGCAGCCTGATTGTAGTCAGCTGCCCCCGGGCTACTTCCAATTTCCCCCTCGTTTCCTACCTGGTCCGCAGGGTCGCCCAGCGCCATGGGCTCCTCCCAGTCAGGGCTGGGCGGTAGGTCCGGGAGTACCTCAGGGAAGGTGGGCCAGGTCTGGTCCGACGGCTCCTCGGGGCCGTAGTAGGGGCGGGGTAGCTCTGGCAGCTCCTCGTCGTAGCGGCTTCGGGGTAGCTCTGGCAGCTCCTCGTCGTAGCGGCTTCGGGGTAGCTCTGGCAGCTCCTCGTCGTAGCGGCTGCGGGGTAGCTCTGGCAGCCCCTGGTGCCGGTCTTGGAGCTCAGCAGCTTTCCAGCGATGGGGGTCAGCAGGCACGTCTGCTCTGGCCGGAGGCTGAGCTCCAACTGAAAGCTGGCGCCCGGCTTTTATTCTTCCGGGTCGCCGCCTGACCTTCTGAGGGGCGGGACTTCCGCCCAGCGGTTCCGCCCTGGGGGATGATTGACGGGGCTCAACCCTCCCTGTGGAGGAGGGGAGCCACACCACCTCGCTACAGATCCATTTAACAATACCCAGTAGCAACTGGTTCTAGGTTCTCACTGCCACATCACCTATAATTCAGACTGACATCTATAATAATAGATTTCTTTAGCAGTTGTGTAGCGCGCATGCTGCTATCACCTTCCCATATGTCCAAAATGAGATATTTCAGGGTGATTAATTGTTAGTTGGCAAATGTCAATATCCCCTGAAGCATATGTAGCTGAAAATATGCAGTAATTCCAGTGATGCCCATTAATTTTGTCTTACTCTTGTTTACAGAATTGCAAAAAAAGTGGTATTCGTGTTTTATAATGTATCCAGAGGGTTTCAGTGGAGCAGTACTTTACGTTCTGGCTACTGGAGGTTTCCATTAAAAATGTAAATTAGATACAAAGATGAGTGAATGCTGCCCTGAATCACCAAGGTATTTAAACATGGGAGTAGTCCTACTGATGACCAGATTCACCAGTGACTCCTGCTGCTTTGTTGACACAAAACTCAGACAGTTATGCTAGGCCTGAAGCCAATAGAACTACTTTCTTGTTTAAAGTTAGGCACATGCTTGTGAATTGGCACCTAAAAATGATGGGCTGGATTCACCAATACATTCTGGCTACTCTTTTTCTCTCCGGTAATGCAAGGTAGAACACAACTGCCATAACTGGCTGCCTTCATTATTGTGTTGTGTTGCCAAAGCAGCTGGAGCGTAATGGTGAATCTAACCCTGTATCTGTAATTTAAGTGATACCGACAGATAGAATTGCTATAGTCCAGGATATGGTTAATAACACTTTTTTTGGTGCTAATATGGAGTGAATTTCCTCTGTGGACATCTAATAAGACAACTCATTTGGTAAAGGAGGACGCTTTTATTGGAATATCAATAGAAAGGTCAAAGATTGAATGAGTGTGAAGACTAAATTATTGTAGTGGTTAAGAATTGGGTAGTATCCCTTTAAACAGTTTAGTGGTGCTCATTGTGTGTTACATTTTATAAACCAGCCAAAGCTGCAATGTGTTTATGTAATGAAGTTTTGGATGCTTTTTGTATTTAGTAAACATGGTTCTCTGGACCCACCATGCCCGTATGGTTTCTTCATATATTATTGCTGCATAGAGGGAAAAAGACAGGACTACTCTCTCATCCTTACAGGTTTTCCCTCCAGAACTGGGCCGAAGCTGCACAAGGAAGCTTGCACAGCTGCTGCTTGTTCTCTGTTTTGTGGATAAACAGAAGCCTTCATTTTCCAGGGCAGGCTGTTATTTTGGCATCTTTCAGGTGCACTAAATTCACACAAAAACTAATTTCAAGGTGGGAAGAGGGGAAGACAAGTGCTCTATAACTCAAACATCATAAATGATGTCCTGTTGAAATCTTGAATTACTGGTTCATCCGATGTTTTCAGGGACTTCGGTGGCAGTTTGTGATGCATGGAGTGCGGCAGGTCTAAGTATTTGCTGAATTAGTTCTCATTCCAGATGTTATTTTTTTTATTTTTATACCAAAAATAACTTGAATTGGTTGACACTTTTTAAACATAAAAGTAATGAAAAAATAGTTTGTCAATGACTCAGGCAGGGAATTTTTTCATGACTTTCTTGCTAAGAAAAGTCTTGCTTTTTTAACAATAACATTTTTCAAGTTCCGAGACTGCAGCACAGTCTGATACAAGCTCTGCCTTATAATATTTTTTAAACTAGTTTTTAAAAAAGAAAAAATAAAAAAAAGAAAGCCAACTCCTTTAACTTTAAAAAAACACCTGCTGGCCATCTCCACTAATGACTTCTCATCTCCTTTTTACTTGAACACCAACATTTCACATGATGAAAAGTTACCTACACAGTGTGCCAGGAATTTCAGACCTGAAGAAGAGCTCTGTGCAGCTTGAAAGCTTGTCTCTTTCACCAACAGAAGTTGGTTTATTAAAATATATTACCTCAGTCACCTGGTCTCAGGAATTTCAGAGACAAAATTGCTTTGTAACCAAATTTGGGAAATCCTTCCTACAGGATCATCTGGTATATCCCCTTTTCCTGGAAAGAATAAGGAGCAACATCTGAGGCACTGTCCTTCACCCCCACATTGACACTCTCCCCATACCTTAAGCGGGCTTTCTAGGAATCTAAAGACTGACATATAGGCAGAGGGCAGAACAGACACGCTCCACCCTATAGCCAGCGGATATGGATGCAAAAGCAAATACAGACTTTTTTGCCTAGCCTTTTGTTCAGCTCCTTTCCATACTATGGAACCTTCCTTTTCACAGATGTTCCAGGCACAGCTACCAGCTCAGGATTCCCTGCACCATTGCTCCAGTGGGATTTATTCTTCCAAGAAAGTAGGGAGCCCAGTGCTGACGACAATATGGAGGTACAGGGACTCCATGTGGATGATACTCTTACTATTAGATCTTATGCAATTCATTCTGAGCTTGAGAGTTCCATGAGTTCTGGAGGTCAAACCCTGTAATCTTTGCCAGGAGGAACATGCTGTCCCCACTGGAACTACCGAGAAAAACCACACAGAGGTTTCCTCCACTGCTGAAAGAACCCCCCTAGAAGAACATGGAGCATTTGATTATAATGAACACCAAAACCCATAGCAGACAGACAGACTTAAGAACACAGAATTTAACTTTGATTTTAAGATCATATACCAGCCTCAGTACTTCAAAGAAATAGGTGAATCACATCAGCTAAAATAAGAACAGTCCTCAACTTCCACTGCAATTTTTTTGAGGTTTGAAAAAGTTTAACATTTTCATCTATGTGTTCCTCTGTACTTCATGATTTCTGCCAGTCCAGGCTCAGATACATATCAAAGAATTGATGAGCTCATGATTTCTCTAAACCTAGCTCAAGAGAAAGCTAGAAGAAAGCGTGGCCTCTCTGCATGTCATAAAGGAAGGATGCATTATACCATTACTCTGCACACTTTGTCAAATCTGTGTATAAATCTAATGGAGGGGGGGCTTACTTTTGCCAGATATGTACCCATGTATTTTCAGTTTACCATGTGCCTCATTATTCCTGTTCTAGTCAGAGTGCACTTCCTATCTATTCTGGGGGCTCACTGGTAACATTCTAAAACGTATCACTTTTGTGCTCCCTTGATCTCAGGGCAGTTGGATACCAGTTCACCCCCTGTTGCAATTTACAGCAGTCTAATAACTTGCAACAACCTGCTAGGGACTTTTATGAGAGACAGGTAACACTGGTACCCAGCGGACTCCAGCCATACTTCCTTCTTTGCCCAGCACAACCCCCAAGCTGTGGTGCCAGAAAGAGTTGGCTTACAGCTCTGCACTAGCTGGGGATTTCCCAGCTGCTCATCTAGGGCAGTTGTACAGTCCCTTTCAACTGCTTGAGTAGTGCAAAGGGTCATAATATTTACCCCCATTTTTCTTAACCTATTAGCAAATGCTGCAATCACACACTCCATGTAACTCTGCAACACTATATGCCCTATCGATATGTATTGTATGGTAACATTTTGTAGTTGGAACGCCATAGCATGCCTTTCAGTGCACTGAAAGGCTTATCACAAGCTGTCTTTTTGGTTGTAGCATGCCTAAGTGGACAGGCTAGACTGGGGCATGCCTTTTTTACTTCACTAACAGGCATGCTGTACAACAAAATGCAGACGTCTCCTAACATGGTTTTTGGTGTTATTTTCTCCGACAGTATGAGTCCATTAAATAAAATAAAACTATTTCTACAGTACACTGAATTATCTTCAAATGACTTATTAACTGAAAAATACAACATCTAACACAGAAAACTAAACAATATAAATGGATAAGTATAAGCCATTCATTGTTTTATGGACTCACAGACACTAATCCACATGAGGTTTCTGACTGCTGGATTTCACATTTACATCACAGTTAGCTGAAAGATATAAAAAAAATTACACCTAGGCAGAGAGCTTCTTTTTGTTTATGTATCTGAATTGATTGTTTTAGTAAACTTTGCACATGAAATACCTTTCACTCATGAAGTGTGTTTACAATGAATATATGTGAATGGCTGAAGTGGAGAGAGGTGCTCCTCCCTTACTGAAGAAGCCTGGTTTTCAGGGTATCTTACAACATGCATTGTAATTTTTAGGGGGTTTGGTTTCACCAGGTATTTGCTAAGGAATTGTAGGTATATTCTTCTCTAGCCACGTTACTGGACAAATTCTTATTGCATCTTTTATGAATATCTCATACACATGTACCAATATATATTCTTTATTTTACTAATTTATGTAACACTTGCATGACAGCCAGGCACTTCATCAACAGAGATTAAAACACATAACATATATTAACAAGAACAAGTCTGCAAAACCAAACATGAAAAGCAAAAAAAATCATTCAGACAAATGCTAAATAAAATCAATGGGCCTTACTTTTTTCCCCAAAGGTCACCAGAATTTGCTCTGCTGGGTTGAAAAAAGTAATACATTCCATAGCACAGATCCCACAATATTGAAGTCATGAAGTACTGAGACTCAGGCCATATTTATTCTAGGATTGTTACCAAAGTTTCCCACCATTGCTACCAGCAGTTAAATAGCAAATTTCATGTAAACAAGGCATTGACAGCCTCTGGCATTTTGGCCGCTGTGTCACGCCCAACTGCATTGAGGAAGGGTGCCTACATCAATGCTCTTTCATTGTTGTTCCCACTGTATCTGCTCCACTGGTGTTAGCAATAGTGGAAAATTTGGGGTAAAAATAAAAAAAAAGGCTTATGAAGATGCTACCATTTGAACCAACAGAAAGCTCTTAACTACTCTGAATGATCCCTACAGGTAGGCACCTAAAATCCATATTAATGATGGAGAACCTCCAGTGAAAGAAACTGAAAGAGTACAAGTAGTCTGATCCATATTATTATTATTTAAATACAGAGCCAGCTTTACTAGTACATTCTACCTGCTTTACTTTACTTGAGCTATGCAAAGCGGTGACTCTGACCCACTGTTTTTTAATTATGGAGCACCAGTTCCTATAGACACTGTGTAGGTAAGGCTGAAGCTAATTTCACATCATAAGCCAGATTTTCAATCGCCCCCTAACTTGTCCTAAATAAATCAATACCCTTGAGATTTCACCTGCCAAATCTCATCTCAAGGACAATAAATGTTGTTGATTGAGATTAAAATAATACAATTTAGAATACAAAGAATTGAGATACACCACAGTCACTTTTTAATGGAGAAATCAGTACTAACCCTCCTGCCCCTTATATAGTCTTGATAGAAAGATTTTTATATCTTATCAGGAAACAGAAACCTCAGGACTACAGTGTAATGCCATTACTGCATTAGTTTGCTCTACCAGCCTCTCAGACTTCTGTGGTCTGAGCTCTGCTGTGATATTCAGATCACAGCTTTGGTAAGAATTGTGGGACACATGAAAATACCACAAGAAGACTTTCAGATGTCTGTTGAAGCAGGACATGGGGCCACAGCTGTCCTCTCAAGGTGGTAGGGGACGGGAAGGAAGCATGAGAAATTAGTTCAAGCTGAAAACAGGCTACTGGTTAAAAAGCTGACATTGACGTAGATACACCGTAGGGGCTCTCAGGGCTGCTCTAGGCTCCTCTCTTGCAGCACTTCACTGAAGGTAAGCGCTGACAAAAGAAAGAAAATAGCACTAATGCTTCCACCTCCTGCCTTGCTAGGAATTGCTCAGATCAAAGGAAAACCAACAAGGAGCTTTAAAAAGCCTCTTCGCCAAATCTTGTGAAAAGTTCTAGAGCCTTAGATTAAACCTGAGCCAATATCTCCTACCTATGCCAAAAATAAAATGTATGACTGATTTCAGAAGCTCTTGGCTTCCCACCAAGTGAGGCATAAAGATTCCCTTGCTTCCAGCCTGGATGTTCTTTTATTTAACATCTTAATTCTAACAAATCTTACCTTTTATTGATCCCCCATGGTTTTTTTAACAGTTCAATTAAGAAACTGTGTTGGCTGTAGTCTTCAAACAGCAATGTTCACCACTACCATCCAAATGTATTACAGCCTTTAATTACAGGATGCTACAGCAGTCATCAGTGGCACTTGGGAATTCCTAAATTTTTACTCCTTGTCATAGGTAAGATAAATGAGCATCTCTAGTTTACAACCTCCTGTTCAAAGCCCTTTTGTGGACAGCAGAGCTGCCTTAAAATATATTAAACCTTCTGTGACAATGATTGCAAATTTCTCCTGCTGGAGACTGAAGTAGCAGTTAATGTATGCTGGCAATGTTACAGACAAAGAAAAGGGAAGTTTGAGAAAGAACGCAGTGAGGCAAGGAAAAGAAATACATTTTCATTGTGCTTGCATTCTGAGCTGCTATGATGCAGCACGCCTCTATAGCATTCCATCATCTCTGATCACCTTGTGTCTGTGGCGACGGATCATTGAGAAATAAAAATAAAACACAATCCTTCTGGTCATTGATATCAGAGGAATACTGAAAAAACATCACTTAAGTCAGCTCCTAGATGATCCCTTTCTGCTAGTGCAGGATTGAAGGTTAAGTGCATTGTAATGTTATTTACTATTGCTCATAGCAGCCAGGACTCCCATTCCAGAGGTAGAGTGATCAGATGTTCCGATTTTATAGGGACAGTCCTGATTTTTGGGTCTTTTTCCTATATAGGCTCCTATTAGCCCCCGTCCCGATTTTTCACACTTGCTGTCTGATCACCCTATCCAGAGCATTTCATCCACCATGGATGGAGCATTGGTATGCAGCTAGTGAGTAAACTATCAGTGGCATTACCACAAACTTAGAAGCCCCTGATTGCTGGGTAACAGAGTGGGGACTTTGCAGAAACCAAGGAAGCCTCAAATCTGTGGGGGATCCACTGACATTTTGTAGGCATCATGATATTTTGTGGGCAGATCCCCTACTCTTAAAAAAGGCAGCATGAAAAATCACAACTACATTACACTCTTCTTTGGAACTGCATTAGCCCATTGGTCCCAAAGGGATGATGGGTTGATTTGGTGGCTATCCTAAAGCCCTGGAACTGTGACAGTAGGAAGGGCAGCATATAGGCCAAGAAAATAAATATCCTAGCTTTCCATTTATGAATCTATATAAAAAGGTTGGTGAATGCTGCTAGGAAAGTTTGGAATGGACTAACCTTTCAGATCAAGGCCACTCGCACATTTTCACTTGCCATGAATTAAAGACTCAAGGGATCTACCTTCTCAGTCACTGGTTCAAGTGATTAATGCCCAAGAGTCATTACCAACTGATAGGTCTTTGATAGCATGTGCAAAATATTTGGTGGTCTCAGTCCATCCCTACAGGGCAGGTGCTCACGTCACAGAATCTAGAAGCATCTCTTAAGGTAGTGGCACCTGCGAGATATTGGAAAGGCTGGTTAAAGATGCAGGAAAGACAAAAAATACGTTTTTAGTACCCAATTCTACAGGCAAGAAATGAACTACTATTCTGCAGTACAAGCTAGCATTAATACATCTGGCCTAGAGTCTACTTGTAGAATTAAACTTCTTCTGGGCTGCCCTTTTACCTATAGCTTAACACAACCCTATCATGCCCTGATTCAGCAATGCATTTATATACCTGCTTAAGCATATCCCTATTTGGCAAAGCACTTAAGCACACACTTAACTTTAAGCACTTCCTTAAATCCCATTGGTTTCAAAGGAAAGTAAACATGTGCTTATAGTTAAACACATGCTTAATTCCTTCATTAAATAATCATGCACTAAAGTCCATCCTTAAGTGCTCTGCGAAATTGGTTTCTAAAAGAGGACTTCCTTCTCTGGTCAACTCAGCCGTCCAAATAAAAAAGAGTATGTGTATTCTGCATTCAAAGGTATCCCTATAATATGTTTGCTGTAAACCCATCACCGCCCTTTGGTTAAAAAGAAAAGATTGCAAAATCATGTTTGTGACCCAAAATATAAATAAAACCTCCAGCAACATGTAGTTATGTAATTACATTTTCTAGAGGATGATGGGAATGAAGTTCAAAGTTCATGGTTCCCACCCATATAGAAAAAGAACCTCTGGCTTCTGACCACTTCTCTCTATCTGAGAGCTCCAAACTGCAAGTTGGACCCCAGCATGAGTATCAGCTTTCCAGCTCTTGCTGGGCAGGCTGTTGCCTAAGCAAATACGCCGTCTAACTTACAAATAACAAAACAGAAAGATAAGGTACCTTTAAACAGCACATAAATTGATGAATTATACACCAAGCCTCCCAGGGTTATGTATTTACGTACTGTAAAATTAGCTATGTAGTCAGACTCTTTTAATTATTTATTCTTCCTCAGAGAAATTAAACAATTCCTTCTCAGATCAAGCTTTCTTAATGGTATAGTGCCTTTTAGACATCCTTTTAATACAGTGAGTCTCTCAAACAAAGTACGACTTGCGTATTTCACAATTACTGCAAGACATGCCACAAAATAAAAGAAAATATAAGCTAATTATCAAAATAAATATTCCTATTCTACCTATTTGCTCTCATACATCGTACACTCATATTGACAGTGACCTGCATTTCCTATCACATGCACACAGTCTGCCCCAGTCCAGTGACTGGAACTCAGTATTTTAAGCAAACACTTAGGTTCTGATCCTGTGATGAGCTCTATGAGGTCTGATTTATTGACTGGAGTTTATTGCAGGAATAAAGAACTCTTTGAAGGATTGGGGCCTGAGACTATAAACAGGAGATATCAAAATAGCTAGATAAAATCTTTCCATTGCCACCGTCTTTGCTGACATCCTCAGCAGGATTAAAGAGTATAACAAACTGAACTAGGTGACGGATTTCTCCCAGCTAGGTAATTTGTTGAAATGAGCACAACTGCATTATTGCCAAACACAAGCACTCTAACCTCATGACTCAGGCCCCCAAAACCATGAGATTGTCTCAATAATAAAGAGATTTGTTTTAAAATAATTAAATGGCCTTCTGGTTTGTGAGTCTTTAGTGTTTATTTTTTCAGACGTTCTTCCTCAAATACAAGACCTAGAAACTTATTTTTTGTTGTTTACTGAAAGATGAGGTTTTCATGCCTGACTTCTGCAGCTGGAGCTTTAAGACAACCCCTAACTATCACAAGACTTGCAACTAAATCACATAAAGTCGCAGCCCTGCTTTCATGAAATAATTCTCAAATCCTCTGTTTTTGCACAGCTATGATCTGTGTATCTAGTTTCCTATCGCACTCAGCATCAAGGTCCTGTACATACAGGAAAGCAGAAGACTGAGACTTAAGTCAGCTATCTTGATACTCCAGACTGGAGCTAGTCGACATTTTTCAAATTTCAGAATTTGAAATTTAAAATTTCAAAAGAAAAAATGTTGAAAGAATTTAGACTCTGAACTTTCAGTATTTATGTTCCTAACTTGAAATTCATTTAGATTAAATCTCAGGGAAAACTTCCTAACTGTAAGAACAGGAGGACAGTGCAACAAACTGCCTAGGGAGGTTGTGGAAGCTTTGAAAAGGAGGCTGGATCGCCATCTGTCCTGGATGGTTTAGACACAACAAATCCTGCAGTTTGGCAGGGAGTTAGACTAAATGACCTTTGCAGTCCCTTCTAACACTATGATTCTATGAAATCTATGGGAATTGGGCACCAAAGTACCTTTGAGCATTTGAGCCAAAGTCCCCGTTTTTTTCACCAGCTCTGCTCCTGACACAGTGTGGTATATAAGATTTACTTATCATGAGAAAGAAAATGTGCATATTTAGTCACTTACATAATATATATCTGGCTCTTAATGCAAGGCACCCTCCCCTGGAGCAATTAGCACAGTTTCAGGTTTTGTACCACATACAGAGGCATCAACTGATTAAATGTTTTTATCAAAAGTGTAACCCTTCTGCCCCTCTGAGTTGGCAGCAACAAGGGCTGGGTTCAGTATCCACGTTTCCGTTTCAATAACACAATGCAAAACCGGCTCGAGCCCCCACCCAGTGTCCTGAAACAATTACATATCACGCCCCTAGGCACCTCTAGGAGGCAATACTTCCCCTCTCGCAAGCACGTAGTCTGAGTGTAGCAAAATCCTTTTAATAAAGGAGGGAAACAATGCAGCACCATGTTGGAGAAACACCACAAACAGGATTATAACACAAACCATAAGCAAAAACCCACCTCCAAGTACATTTGACAACGTCCTTTCCTCCTTAGGGTCTTAAGACCTATCACCCCAAAGTCCAACAACCCGAAAGTCTCTGGTCAGTGCCACCCCAGAGTTCAAAAGTTTATCTGCAGAGTTTTACCCCCCCAGCCTGGGTGGAAATGGGGGGGCACACAGACACAGGGTGTTCAGGGGCACCTTCCGTGGGCCGGGGCCAACTGCTCTGCCTCTTTGTGGAGTTCTGCTGCAGCCTTCACCATGACCAGCTCCACTCCACCCACTGTGCTGCTCCTCCAGCCAACCCGTGAGCCACTCCAGCCATCCCCGCAAACTGCTCCACTCCACTCACTGTTCCATGGGCTGCTCCAACATGCTGCAAACTGCTCTGCTCTGCCGGCCGCTTAGCGATAGATTTTCAGGCTCCCCCACTAGTTAACACAGCACTCAGTGATCTCAGCTCAGTAAGCTTAGCTCTTTTAGTGATTTCAGCTTGTAGTAGGGGAGCTCTGGTGCTGGTGCACCATTGGCCCAACGTGAATTCAGCTCAGCAGCCTCTAGATGGACTCCTAATGTAATCAAAATTAGCTCTACTCTTCAACAGTGGCGAGAGGAGGATGTGCAATTGGTGTTTCAGGCCCTCAAAAGGGGCCCATACCATCAGATACACACACCAATCCCCAACCTCTCTCATTTCAATGGGTTTTGGAACTCATGTCCCTTGTCTAGCAAGTGCTATTTAATTGATATTGAGACATCTCTGTGATAAAGCAGTCTCATAGTTCCTCATTCACATAATCAGGGTGACAACATTTTACTCCTCCTGCCCCAATAACAAAGGAATTGGGGATCCCAGAGCTGTCAAAATAACCATCCCAGGCTGCCGTGGGCTATGCTTAGATGGGGTGGGTGTGCCAATGCAAATATCTAAAATTCCTTTCCACACTCCCCACAATTCACCACCAGATGTCAGGGTAGAGGTCATCCTGACTCTGCTTACAAAAGCATGATGATATTTAATAAGTACAACATAACTTCAATGCGCAAAAGCTTCTTGGGGCTGGGATCTTGCCTTACCTTGTCTACCAAAGCTAATCAGGGAGATGGAGTAAACCAGGAAGGGATGGGTGGGAAACCAGAGAGGAATGCAATTTGCTCTAGTCTCTAAGGGCTATTGGGGAGTGGAGAATCAGCTGTTAAATCGGCAATACCAAACTCTCCCTGAGCTTTGAGACAGAGAGTTATCCTCTTCACCTGTGCTGAAGAGTATTCCACCAATACTCTTCTGTGTCCTGTGGGAGGGGACAGGATTTCCCCCAGTGTTTGCAGGTCATCATGTCAACTTATACTGTTATAGGATATTCAGCCAACTTTGCGCAAGCATTGATTTAGGTGGAAATTTTAGTCAAGTCAGTAATAGAGAATTCAGTCCTCAGTGATCTTAAATAATAAAACTGAAGTGTTAAAGTCAACAGTTGACTTTAATAAAAGGAAAAAATAGTTTGATATGCCATAGTGATTCTAGTACACTTCAAATATATGAAAAGTACTGTGTGGTCTCTCCAATATATATTAGTTTTTCAAAAGGAATCTTTGCTCTGAGAGGTACTTACTTGTACTTCTGCTTACTGACTGAGCATATCATTTATGAAGGCATACCTCTCTTAAAATGATCTTCAACTAACCAGATGTCCTTACAGAAGCAGAAATGTTTCCCACACACCTGAACAAGAATTCATCTTAAGGCTATATTTCAGGTCGAAATAATACACTTGTATCTGTTTGATTTGGAAGCTCAGCCAATCACTCGAAGAGCTACAAATTCAAGGGTAGTTTGTATTTTAAGTTAAATATTACCTTTTGAACCACTGGTTATTTCTCCAGATAGTCTGAAAATGTGACATTTCAATTGTATAAAATTTCCCAACAATCCACAGCTTTTCAGTGGCACTGCTTTGGAAAGAAAACAGAAGTACAGTATACGCTTCTGGTGAAGAATCAGATAAAAGGGAGAACTAGTGATACAGTTTTCGGCTAGCTCAGTGTTTCTCAAACTGGGGCCGCTGCTTGTGTAAGAAAAGCCCCTGGCTGGACGGGCCAGTTTGTTTACCTGCCCCGTCCACAGGTCTGGCTGGCTGTGGCTCCCACTGGCCACAGTTCGCCACTCTAGGACAATGAGAGCTGCTGGAAGTGGCGCGGGCAGAGGGACATACTGGCTGCCGCTTCCAGCAGCTCCCATTGCCTGAAGCAGTGTACCGTGGTCAGTGGGAGCTGCGATCAGCCGGACCTGCAGACGAGGCAGGTAAACAAACCAGCCCAACCAGCCAGGGGCTTTCCCTACACAAGCGGCAGCCCCAGTTTGAGAAACACCAGGGCTAGCCTATTTTAATAACTTCATTTACTGAGTATATTAATGGCATTGAAAAGGTCTCTGAAAAGTTTAGAGGTGTCTGACTGTATATTAAAAGCTTCAAGCCACTGGACTATATTGTTAGGATGGCATCATTATTTTAAAACAATTTAGCATGGTTAGGCAAAGCTGATTTTTTGTTAATGTAAACTCATCTTTCTAAAATCCTGTGTTTAAAAAAGAAGAGCTGGATACTTATTTCATGTGCTAAGTAAATAGACAGATATTAAATGGAGCAAATATTTGGCTAAAAAAGGAAAATGTTTTTAAAATATGGCACATGTCTGCAGATGCTGTACACATTTACTTAGCCTTGTTTACTTAATGTGTGACCAAATATTTAATAACCCACATACAATTTATTTTCTTTTTTTGAATCCAGATAAGCAGTTTTGAAATTTCCTAATTAGTTTACACTTGATACCTTGCTGAACTGACATGATACTACTTTCCACCACGGATAGCAACGTCCACACATCCAAAGTATTAAGAAGTTTAAGGCCTTGTCTGCACTACCACGGTAAGACAACCTAAGTTACGCTACTCCAGTTACAGGAATAATGTAACTGAAGTCAACATAGCTTAAGTTGACTTACCGTGGCGTCTACCACGGCTGTGTCTATGTAAGATGCCGTCCCGTTGACTTCCCTTACTCTTCTCAAGGAGCTGGAGTACTAGAGTTGAGTGGAGAGTGCTCTATGATCGATTTAGCGGGTCTTCACTAGACCCGTTAAATTAACACCGCTGCATCGATCTACTGGTAAGTGTAAACATGGCCTAAGAATGCCAGTCTAAATTTGGAAAAACAAAAATGGTTCCTTTCTCTTTGTCTTGTTGTCATAGTATCACAAGAAAGTTTTAACTAGAAAGGTTCTTGTTTTCTGCTCCATCCATCAATTCCTATCAAAGTGTGAGGAAACTTTGAACATAGGAAAAACCTCATCTTATCATCCAGCTTGATGGCTCCTAGGCTATGTTAGTACATGGCTAATTTCACATACATAATGCTAGAAATGCTGCAGAAGTGTGTAGCTTGAGAAGCAAACATTTATTTGCATGTAAGGATTGTCCTATTGTATTGCACTCTGTTAGAGTTTTAGATTATTTTTGTTTATTATTATTTGTTTTGTCATAGCACCTAGTGGCCCCAATTAGGATTAGGGTCCATCATGCTAGGCAAAGGAAAACACAGTCACCGTTGCAAAGATCTAACAACGTAATTTAAGCTGACATACAACAAGTTGAACAAATAAGAGAAGCCAGGGGAGTAGAATTAAGGAGGATACAAATAGGTTATTACATGGGTTACCTCAGTGTTTCTCAAACTGGGGCCGGGCTTGTGTGGGGAAAGCCTCTGGCTGGCTGGGCTGGTTTCTTTACCTGCCCCATCCGCAAGTCCGGCCAATCGCGGCTCTCACTGGCCGCTGTTCGCTGCTCCAGGCCAATGGGGGCTGCTGGAAGCAGCACGGGCCAAAGGACATACTGGCTGCCGCTTCCAGAAGCTCCCATTGGCCTGGAGCAGCGAACAGCGGCCAGTGGGAGCCACAATCGGCGGGACCTGCAGACGGGGCAGGTAAACAAAATGGCCCAGCCTGCCTGAGGCTTTCCCTACACAAGCAGTGGCCCCAGTTTGAAAAACACTGGGTTATCTAAATGTGCAGCATACACCACTGGTCTGTTATAATAGGACCATGGACTGGGTGGAAGATAGAAGGGAATGATAGCAGAGGAAAATACTAATTGACATGTCAAAAGAATTGAAGGGTTAAAATCACACACAAGATGATGTTTCAGATTGATGGAGTTTTCTGCAATACTCAAGCAACGACTGTCTTAGTGTGACTGAGGTTAGTAAATAAATATTTTCTAAATCACAGAGAATAGTCAATGAAAATATACCTAACTGGAGTAAGAAACACTCAATTAAGAAAGGAAAAAATGTAAGTTGCCCTTGGAAGTGGGGGAGGGGGAATCCCACCAGGATGTACAACACACATGGCCTTCATCATCTCTGGCTCAATATGGACTTTGTGGGACTATTGCTCATTTTATATCAACAAATACAATAATTTATTTTCTCAAAAGGAACTCAATGAATTATCTTCATTCAGTACAAGCAAGGACAAAAATCAGAATTATGCCACCCTCATTAACATTGAGCATTATCTTACTCCCCAAAATCAATGGAGACTACTTACAAAGTAAGGAACTATGCATTATGAGTAAGGGTAGTGGTATCTGCTCTGCAAACAAGTCCATTTATTAATTCCATCTCCACTTCAATTTGATCTAAAAATATGTTCAATCCAAACTAAACACAGTATAGTAACAGACTAAATTTTATCTATAAAGTGTCTAGCAAGTAGTGAGGTGATATCATTCCTACTTATTTCAGATTTATCTTCAGTAATTTATTGTTTCAAAGGTCTACTCGTCTTTCTCACATATGACAAACCACAAGGTCATATGAGTATATCAGATGATATCAAATACCAATAGAGATTTTCCTATCAATTAATGGATGATTAAAATTGCTACTTTAAAGTATTGTTACAGTGGAAGATTTTTAAAGATACAAATATGAGCCAGGCATCCAACTGCCATTGATTTTCAGTTGGAAATGAGTGCTTATTTACCCTTTGTTTCTTTAAGAAGCACCACCACAATTACTTCATGGTAAATAAGCAGAACTCCTGGGACAAGGACCAGATGACAGATAATTTGTTTTTATATAATCAATAGAATTGGTAAAACATATAAATTCTTATTTCTTTTCTTAGAAATCCCTGGCAATTCCTTAAACAGATCAGATGAACTGCTATTTAATCTTACTATATCTCAGTGTTTCCTAATGACTTTATTGATTTTTTTTAATGGGACTACATAGTAACAAAAGGTATTGCAATTTTCTTAATTTTAGTTTCCAATGTTATCAAATACTCCCTATGCGTTATCAATGCTTTTTATACATTTATCTGATAATCTTCATAAGATGTAGATATAAACGTTACATACATAGCTGAGATGTACGAATTCTGTCTGATTAGAAAATATTCTCCTAACACTCAGGAAATGAGAATATGGTAAACGCCTAATTATAACTTCAGAATGAAAACAAACAGGATACTAGTAATTCTTTTAATCTATTCTTTTTCTATAAAGACCTGTAAATATTTTATTATAAAATGTAGCAACCTGCATATCCAAAAAGATCCCCCCAAATTGTATGATCATCAATATTTATTTCAAATTAAAGATAGGAATGGAGAAGGATGGTCTAGTGATTAGGCTTTAGACTAATCTTGGCTTTTGCCAATTTGGGTTTGAGTTCCTGCTCTGTCACTGATTTTCTGTGTGTCATTGGGCAAATCAGTTAAACTCCCTATGCCTCATCTCCTTCCTCTAGAAGTGGATACAATAGCACCATTTTACCTTACAGGGTGTTGTGAGGACAATTCTATTAAATATTGTGACGTGCTTAGATATTATGGCAATTGGAGCCATATGGGTACTGAAAATAGAACAAATACCATTTAATTCAGGTAAAACGATCAAAGCTATGAAGTTCAGATTTCCATAGAAAAAAATCTCATCTATAAAATGAACTCATCTAATCATAGATCTTTACAACAATTCCATACGATATATATATATCAACCTGTGCTGGAAAAGCCTTACTCATGAATCAGATCCAGAGCTCACTGAAGTCAATGGAAAGACTCCTATTCACTTCAATAGGCATAGGCTCAGGCCCTAGACTACCAGATGAAGATGCCATTTAAGAACTCCCAGCAATACTTCTTTTCTGAAGACAAAGCTTTTTCAGAAGTAAAATATTTTTATTTAATACCATTTGAATTAATAGACTCTGGAATTCAAGAGCTGAGCTATTATATTGCTCATTATTTTTTAAAAAAATGATGAACTGCATGATATTCTGAGTATAAAGACTCTTTACAGCCAAAGAAGCTAAATACCATTTGTCATGAATCTCAGTAATAGCAGATAATTTATTTTAAAAGAATCTCTACAGAGTGATGAAAATTGATACAAAAATTCTCTAAGAAAAATAATCAATAAACTACAATAGTGGTTGATTAAGAAAACTGACACTCAAACCCATAGGTAGGAACCTACCAAATTCATGGCTGTAAAAAACTTGTCATGGACTGCGAAATCAGATCTCCCCTGTGGAATCTAGCTATTGGTGGGGGGCATTCACCAGGCTCCAGCTGCTAGTCCCGGTGGGACTGGGGCTGGATGGGACTTTCTCTTCCCCTTCCCTGTCTCTCTCACAGGGAGAATAGTCCCACCTCTGGATACCTACCCCCAGCTGCAGGAAACTCCGCAGCTGCGCTGTCTTTCAGCACATTCAGTAACAGGACTGAACAGCTCTATGAAAGCAGCTGCATTCCATGTCATTTCCCCCAGGTCAAATAAATACACTGCCAACAGAGTGGCTCTACCTTCAGGATCTCCCTGGAATCACTGCTTGCATAAAAATCCACCCTTCCTTTTCAGTAAAAATGATAGGTGCATGGGGACTTGTTTTTAAAGGGATAGTCCCATATTTAAGCCATCCTGCAGGTGTCCTGACTTTTTCTTTAAAATGGTCAAATTGTCCCATATTTTCTGTCTCCCCCACATCAGTACTGGCGGGTCTTGCTGCTGGCCAGATCCCTGCTCGCCAGTCACCCGCCACCATCAGTGAATGTGGGGGCTCCAGTGGCCAAGATGAGGGTGGGTGTGCAAGGCTGGTGGCAGGGCAAAGATGCAGCATGTGGGGCTCCCTCGGCTGGTCTGTCAGTGCAGTCCCTGCGGCATTTTGGCTCTTGGCCAGCAGGGCCCTGGCCCCCACCCCTTTTCCAGCCAGTGCTGGCTGTGCGCTGTGAACTGCAATGGTTGGTGAATGCAAGCAGGCACCAGGCTGCGGCCGGTTGTGTGTCACCTCTGCTGCCCATCCATCAGCCCTTTACGTGCTCCCCCTCTCACTGTCCTTTCCCTGCTTTGTCCCTTTGCTCCCCCATCCCAAACCCTGCTGCTTTGCAATATCTCCCCCAGCAGGGCACGTACCACTCCCAGTGCTATGGGGAAAACCAGCCCCTGGTCAAAGCGCTCAGCTCACCAACAGACTGACTGGCAGGATCCTTCCTTCCCCCACTGCCTCTAGCTGGGCTGGCACTCTGGGAAAGCCCAAGACCCTCCAGCCCAGGGGGCACTGGCCCCGCACAGCACTGGCACAGGGAAGCATCTCAGCCCCTCAGCTAAGCTCTGGAGTGGCAGGAGGGAGTAAGCAATTTCCAGCCTGTTCACACCCTAAACCTGCAGGCTCCATAACAGCCCCCCAAACAGTGGCCTAGCACCATCTTCACCTGCATTCCCCCCCACTCCCAGCCCTTGATCCTGACCCCAGGTATTGCGGGGCTTCTCTGTCCCCTAGGTAACCTCCCCTGCTGAGCAACCTCTCTGGCTGGGTTGTTGATGCCCCTGCAGTCAGGTTCCCTGGGCCGTAGTGCATAATGAATCCTTAGGGCTTAACCTCTTCATGCCTGCACTGTAGTCGGAGGCGGCTGGGTTATGTTGGTGGCCAGTAGCAGCCTGGAGGTGTTAGCAGCCTTTCAACACTGTTCGGGCAGGAAGGGACAACTGGTTCCAGCCACATGTGGGGACAGGAGAGAAGAGATGAGCTTTGCAAAGACATGGGCCAGGTCATCTCTTCCCCCCCTCCTTCTCCCCTGCCACTTCCCTCCTGCACAGTGCTGAAAGGCTGCTGCTGGCTACATTCTGGTATGATCTCTGGCAGAATCTGGGGAGGGAGGCATGTGACCGTGTGTACCCCTCCACACATGTTGCCTCGGGAAGACACAGCACCATGTACCAGGAGAAGCAGGTCTCTCCCAGGGGCCCAGCCAGGCATGGAGGGCAGAAAGCGCCAGGCAGGGAGGGTCGGATCAGTCAGTCACACACCCCTCCATGTGAGAGAGGTATTACGGGAGTGTGTGTGTGTGTGTGTCACATCTCCCCATGTGAGTGTGTGGAGGGGGTAGAAGTGTGTGTGTCATCTCTCCCTGTGTGAACCTTAAAGCTATAAAGATAAGAAGGTAAATAAAAAGAATCCAACTACGCAGTATTTCTTTTTAACAGGGACTCAGTCAGCTTGATGTTAATTTGAATGTTTATACTGGATAGTTCCAATTGATTGCCATTGAACTCGCTTGAATATAAGTAATTTTACCTGGTGTCCCATTTTCAGCATAGGGAAATATGGTTACCCTTTGTATCTGAGGTCCACAGGAGCTGAAGTCACATTTCGGATGCCATTTTGTTATCAAGCATAGCCACCAGAGATGCATACAAATGCCATGTTCATCAGCAGTATTAAACTTGGACCTGCAGCACCAAATGTATAAGCCTGTAGTGACACAAGTAAAAGCCTACAGGCACATGAGGTAAAGGTGAAGTTCTTTAGCTGTGGGAAAGTAGTAGGCTACATAGTCACTAGAAGTCATTATCACATGCAATAGGCCCAGTGTATTGCACTTACCTTTCTCAAGCGTTATTCTTTTTTTCATTTGGGGGAGAGGGTAAAAATTACTGTGCTGTTTATTTAAGAGTTGAGTATTATTAATGATTATTATTATTGTATGTGTTAACCTGCTATACACAACACTTCTGGTCTGAAAATATGCTGTTTACTCTAAATATGCTGATTTAATGTAGCTAAATATGAACTGATATAATCCTTTGAAAACAGGCATGTGGCAGTAATGTGGTAGGGCTGGCACACAACAGGGAACTATCAAAAAGATGTTTTTTCCCTTCTTAGTCGGTTGCTCATATGAACCCTTTGTTGTCTGCCATATAGCCCAAGGCTGGAAGACTGAGCCACTTCCAAGCTGACACCTTGCCATTCTAAGAGATGAATGGCAATGTAGGCAGTGAAGAGACAATGTATGTCAAGATATTTTTGTAAATATCACAGCTACCTTGCGGGGGTATTGAAATGACTGTCCGTTGTCAATGTGCCTAGCAATAAAGGTATTTGACCACAGATTACATTTAAAGACTAATGATTTGTAATCTGACACCATAATACACCTGATATAGCTTATCTAAATAACTACCTTATATACTTTCTCTAATTAGCTGCTTATTGTTAGTTTAGAAAACTTATAGGGGAGTAATCATGAGCTGAACATACCAAAAATGTCCAGAGGATACATCACTGGTATTAATGCGACAGATAGAGAGATCAAAAAGAAACAATATCTGTGCATATTAGGAGACCAAAAAAACAACAACTTAGCCAAAACCAGCATTTGAAGAAGAATGTAGTTCTGCTAATAAGTGGACATGGTCCTAGGGAATTAATTATCTTGGCTGGATGTGTTGATATAATCACAAAATGCTACAAGATACTTTTAATGCCTGGATTCCAAAGGTGCCAAGGCACTATGAGAAGAGATGATCTCCTCTCACAGACACAAACTCTGTGAGCACTCTGACTGTCATGCTGTTATGAGAGGATTCAGAGAAAAGAGCTGGCTTATACCATGTTGGATCTCTAAGTAAATATTTCAGCCCCTGGAAAGAAAGTTTAGGGCCTGCCTACCAATGTTCTGAACGTTATTCATCTAGGCAAGTTTATTTTTACCTTATATTTTATGATTTTCTATCCAAAATATTATTTTGTTTAAACATATCTCAAAATAAATCTCAGAACTGTTAGGACAATTACTGATTAATGTCTCAGGAAGTGAAAATGAACTCTGGCATACGTGAACGTGAAGCAGACTCTGCTGTGGGTATCAGTTCCAAAGAATAGAGGAGGCTGTGATGAAGCCATCAATCTTTCGGAAACACCAACTAATACAGAAGAATGTTACCTCAACAACACAAGCTACGGCAAGCACGACACACTTGACCTACGTGAACAGTTGATATTTTTGGTTTGCCAAAAATATTTCAAAAAACAAACATTTTGCGTCAACCCAAAATGAACATTTTTCAAATATTTTAACAAACCAAAGAGTCAACAAAATTTAGTTTCAGGTCAAATGAACAATTTTTGTTTTGAGTTTTTAAACATTTTTTAAAATAACATTGAAGTAACTTTCAAAATGAAGTCATTCATTCAAATCAAAACATCAAAACATTTCATTTCAAATGTGCTTAACTGTTTGAAATTTTGGGGAGGGAGAATATTTTTTGACCAAATCAATTCAGCAAATATGACACAAATTCACTAAATGTTTCAGTGGACCTAAATCTGCATGTTTCATTTTAAAAAAAACCAAGCCAGTTTTAGCTGAAAAAATTCACCTGACTCTATGTCAGACCTGTCCTTTGCCCTCTACAACAGCTTTCCGTAGAATATCATCACATTTAAAGTCTCAATCTTTGTCTTCAAGACATTTCATCGTAGGCTCAGGAAATCTAAAAGATCACCTTCAGCTTTGAGATGAAGACTGTGGTCGGCAGCTCTGGTCCTTAGGCACAATGTAACTCTCTCCACTAAGGGTAAAGCTCAAAAGCTCATCTGTGCAGGAGATAGAGCATTCTAGGGGGCTGATCCAAAACTGTGGAACAAACCTCCACAGGATCGAAGGACCATCACAAAACTCAGCCCCTTCCACCCCAAGTTCAAGGTGCACTTTTTAAACTTTTCCTACTCTAATATAAACACATAGCAAACAAGAAACAAGGAAGCCAAGAACCTTCCATTAAAAAAATCCTACCAAAACCAAACACAGACGTTAGTTATATTATTTAATGTACTGCTGGAAGGCACTCAGATACCAATGACAATGAGGGCATTATAAGAAACTATATAGTAAGAAGAAAATATGTCTCCCTTACATATCACAACCAACCAGAAGGTCTGGCAAAGGTCATTTTGGCACAGGGAACATTGAACGTAAAGTATTAGGCATGATTACACAATGCTATTTCAACACTATATTTACCTTTAAAAAAACACATTTTTGGGCCAGCTAAAGTGAATGTCTGATTCTCAGGGTGAGCTCCATTCAGATCAAAATCCAGACTTTCTGAAAATGTGGGGAGTTTGGACCTAGGGTTTTGTTTTCAGCCCATCTCTAGTTTAATGCAGGTAGCATTCTGGGTGAAAAAAATTCTTTATATAGAAGTCTACAGGAAAAATTTATCTTCAGAAGTCTTCAAATACATAGGAAGGTTCCTCCCCACATATAGTTTGAGTATTTAATTGTTTGTTCTGTCCTCCAACAACAACATAGTGATTTCATTTTCTCTGATTTCACTGCAGCTGTATCTGACAGTAGATAAATTGTTTTATGGTGTAGTCACTAAGAGGCTGATAGATAAGGGATCCCCCAAACCCATCTATCTCTAGTCTCCAACCCCGATTGTTTCTCTTTGGGAGTCATTCCTCAGAGTCTGTCTTGACAAATACACCCGGTCCCAGAGAAGTTTAGAATTAGGTCAGCAGCCTGAAGAAAGTTGCTCTTCTACCTTTTCCTGCATTTCATGCACAGATGGGATATAGAATGTATGTGCAGAATAGAGCCCCCAGCACTGAGTATTCTAAGAGTTAAGAATACACAATCACTAAAAAGTGTCACTATTTTTAGACGTTACATATTCCTATTACACAGTTTCAAAAGCATTAGCCTTATCAGCTGTTCTTTAATGGAAGCCGCACTTACACAATTATGTCCACATTCTCCTAAAAGCTGGCAATCTATACAACTTGAAAAAAACAACAACCCTGAAATGCTTACTTTCCTTTTATGTTGAACAGTGTTATTTGAGTAAAACTGCATTGTACATTAAATGGCAACAATTAGTGTATGCAGCTGGAAGCTGGACTGAAATCATTGTCATTTCATAGTCTTACATTCAAATTTCAGCTCATGTGCATAAGTTAACCATATGCCTGTAACAGTCACAGTGGGCTCCCTAAATTGTAAGGGTCTATTAAACTAATAAAGATTGGTAAAGTAAGTCTAAAATGTCAGAAAGCTATAGATATATTCAAAATTCCATTACAGAAATTACAATGCAATCAGCCCTTTGTCTTCCTGAGCCCTTAATGTCCAAGGTATTTTTTATTTATTTAACATGTTTACTACAGTAGTGCCTAAGAGCTAACCAAGAGTAGGGCCCCGCTGTGGTAGATGTTGTACAAACACAGAATAAAAGATGGTCCCTTCCCCAAAGATCTTTCAATCTAAACAGACAAGACAGACACAGGGTGTGGGAAGGGGTAAATCATACAGGCAGAGTGAACTTTATGGTGGTAAACATATTAGTTCCATGGTTATTTTTTGAAGGGGGGGGTTTAAGAGGGGATAAGCTAATTGGAAAGAATAGGGAAGGGAGAGGGGACGTTCAAAGGGAGATGAGGGCAAGACGAGTAAGTGTAGAGTGAAGGTGAGGTGAAGATGCTTTGAGGCAGGGGACAGGACAGAGAAAGTCCTGTCAAAACTGTAGAAAGTTCTCCAGGTGTCCAAAGGACCAGAGGTCATTGCTTCTGCTCCTACTGACTAGACTGGCTGGCTGGCCCCTCTCTGTCCCAGCCCACATGGTGGAGGAGAGGAAGCACAACCAGGGTCTCAGTGCCTCGGGGAGGGGTGGTTTCCTCCACTACTCAGTTCTGGGTTCAGGGATGTTATAGGGAAGCGTGGCCCTGATTAGGCCACATTTTACCCCTCTCCTCCACTGCAGTCCCTGCTTTGGCTGCTTCTGTTGCTACCGTCTGGAGTCTCTGGCTGTCTCCCCTGCAGAGATAATGAGCATTTTCTCTAAAAGATGAAGGCACTCAGCACCTCACAGATTCAAGTTCTTGGAGTGCTGAGTGACAGAACATCTGGATTTGGGAACGACTCTGGTCTTTACTCCCCGCATATACGGAATATTGGCACATGGGCTCCAGACAGGGGGGGAAGAGCTGATTATTGTCACAAAAGACATATACGAGGCATGTCAGTAAGCAAACCACATTAAATGAATGATCACTTTTTTTCTCTTCCCCAGTATGGTTGAGCCTAGGAGATATATTTCCAAGGTATTAGACAGTAGTCACACTGTAAACTTGCACCAATGTAAGCCATAGCAAAGATATTTCTCAAATTTGCAATGAGTATTTACAACAGTATATTTCTCTCATAAAAATCACAAGAGCTTCTCTTTAACATATCATGACATCTATAAATGGGAGATGAGTTGAATTAGTTCATTCTTAAAATGAATACTTGAATTATTGGTGAGAACCAAGTCTACTTCCTCTCCTGTGACCACTGTTATCTTATATGTTTATCTCCAGCTGTCCCCTCTAACTAGTAGCCCATGACTGCCATTGTTGAGCTGTGGTACAGGTTGGAGTAAGGAGCAGAAAGAAGCAGCAGGTATGCTTGCAACAAAGGTAGGTGTTTTATTAGCGATAATGTGGCACAGGACAGTCAATACTAATGTGGTGAGACTGCCTGCCTCCTAGTATAGACCACAAGCACTTCCTATCAGCATCAATTTGTCACTCTAATCTTGCTCCCCTTTTAGATGAAGTATGTGTAGAATAGATGCAAAAAAGAACTACCTGGTAGTGGCCACCAGTCTAGAGTGCCTTCTGGTCAGTAAAGTAGTTGGGATAACTCACTGCTACTAGTTGTCCACCCTTTTGTTCAGCATCTACTTAACCTGAAACTCCAATCATTCTTAAAGATAGAAGAATAACCTTCATCTGAGACACGAAACTGCCTTTTCATTTGGGAATTTCAGCAGGCACAAACCTCCTGAAGACAGACCTAAAAACCTTCAAAAATTGGAAACACTCCCATTTCATCTGAGCTTAGAACAAAAACTGGTCCAGTTCAGCCATCTATGGTTCATCTTTACCATTATCTACTTTCTAAGGTGTTGCCTTCTTGTTTACTGTGAACTTATCAAAATTCTAAAAACTGTGAGATAGCCACTGGCTAGCTTATCGAAATATTGTCAAATTGCTACTGCATCAGGCTACCATAATTCGCAGAATATGATAGTTATTAAAATAAAAGCACTCTTTTTGGTGTGAACAAGGTAACAATAATGCGGCTATTGTCTGTAACAAAAATAATGGGAAGCATTGGAAATGGCACAAAAGCCAGCCGTTGCTTTAGACTGTCTTCTAAAATGCTACCCTGCAGTAACTAAATAGTATGATCAGTTTCTTGCGTTCGGTAATATGAATGTACTTGTGCAGACAGCACAGTCCCAATTTTAGAGAAAGAGTTGACATGAGTTAATGTTCTAATGTTCAATCTATCATTCATAGAGCAGAACTCTGTGCACTAAAACCACCTTTTGCCATTAAGAAAAGCAATACCAAATTGGCTGATTAGCATAAAAGTGTACAACCGTGTTGTCTCTTAAGAGCCATTATTATGCTCTCCAAATATACTTGTTTCAGTTGTTAAATTTATGAATTCGCCTACATTTTTTCATATCAATCTTGGCACCTACATCACACATGCTCTGAATCCCAGTAGATGGGAAAGCCCAGAGAAAACATAAAATGTACTTTTAAAGATATATATGAATATGAAAAAGAAGCAACTGAATTAGTCTTGGCAACAACCTCCAATAAATTCAGATTAGGAAATTTACAGAATGCAATCCATTGAGACTCTGTTATGCCTTAATACAAGCCACATAAAACAAATAAATTAGTCTCCCATCCTTCAGCTGTAAAAAAAGAAAATACTCTCCCACTTTTAGCACAGCAATGATAAGGAAAACAATGAATACCCTACTGTAATCTTATTGACTTGAATAGGTTTAGCTGAAACAGGAAGGGTTGCAGGATTCGGCTCCAGCCCATCGCTCTCAACATTGGGTCATAAATCACAAAAAGATATATTGTACTGTGTCTGTCTTTAGGCATAGTTCAGCCGTTGAAAGCTGTACTGTGGGTAACTCTTATCATGCACTAAAAATATAAGGAAGATAATAAAACTATGCATTACCCTTTTAGATTTACAAGTCTGACATCACATGCAATGTCTGTTCTTTTTCTAAATTAAAATACAGAAAGACATTTCTTTATATTCTAAGAACCTCTTCTTTCTGTTACCCATCATTTTAGAAGTTACTTAATGAACAAAGTCATGATTTGATGGAATTCCCTTCTCCTTATAAGTTAGCTAATAAGTATCTAACATTTTAGGAAGTGCTGCACTATCTGTATTACTCCTCAGAAAGGCTGCCACTTATCCAGAAGACAAAACCCAGACTGGCAGAGGAGCCGTAATTTGGCTTAACTTCACATACTTAGCCTATCAAGGAATTTCAAATCAGAGCTGCACCATTAGTGAGCTCATTCATAGAGCAGACACTTCCCCCAACTTTTAGATACAGCCAAGGTTTGCAGGTGATCTTGGGAGTACATATATCTCACATTCTGGGGAGTGGTGCTTTGTATATTGTAAATTACTCACAGCACCACTTTGGCCATAAATAGGGAGACAAAAAAGAGGGTCAGTAAGTTTTTTAATGAAAATATTGGTGGAGCTTATTCAATTATTTTGCATTCAAAACACAGCTGAGATCAGCTTCCTTACCCATCACTCTGAAAGCCTCATCCTCTCCTTGAATCCACCACTAGTTCTACCTTTTCTCCTGCATCAAGTTCAAGCCTTGTGTCTTCACCTTCAAGGCCCTTCATAACTCTACCCTTCCATATTTAGCTACTCTTGTATCTTATCACGTCACTCATTGTACCTCTACTCCTCAACTGAAGATAGCCTTGACTACTGTTTGTCCACTTCTCCCAATGCTAACTTTGTATCTTTTTCCACACCGTTCTCCATGCATGGAACAGCCTCTGCAACGCTACTCTCCTCATCTCCTTCTGATCTCACCTCAAGATTCCTTTCTTCCACGATGCCTAGAAGAAAAAATAGGTTGAGGAGCAGTTGTATGTACATATAAAAATTGTACATATTTGATTGTATCCTTTCCCTGACATCTCACAGGCCTTTTTAGATTGTAAACCCCTTGTGAAAGTTACTATGTCTTTCTATGTGTTTGAACTGCACTCAACCTCTGATGAGGGCCTCTGGACACTGTCACAGCCCAAATCAGGAGTGATTCATTGTCAGCAGAGGCCACATCAGTCTGATCCTAGGTGGAGTTATGACTTCCTTTGCAGATAGACTACCCACAGAGAAGCTTGTCAAACAAATGAGACAGTCTCAGCAGCATGTAATCTGAGCCCTCCGGAGCCAGCTACTCTGCCTTATGTGCATGAATTGTGTTAATTGGTTCGGAACCCAGGAGTCAATAAACCTGTTCCCAAACACTAACCCAATGCCAATAAGAATGGATTTGTTTCTCTAAGGATTTGGCCTCTGAGCAGGCTTACTCTAGATTGTCCCTTTCCCTTTAGATCCCAAAATCTCAGCATATAATACAACTAGACAGGGCAGAGTTGTGTTTGATGTTCCTCTTATGGACATGATGCTTCCCTTCTCAGACATTCTTCCTTGGCAGTCCAACTCTATCTTTTTGCTTCCACTGATCACAGACACCCTTTGTCAAGGTCTGATCCCATTTGCAGAGCAGAACTATATTGTCTTTGTAGCCTGGAGGATGAAGTGAACAGTCAAAGGATTCTTGTAGAGCATACTGGAGTACCCAGATGGCAGCAGCAAACTGTCCATTTCTATAGTTTACAGTAGAATATGGGAGAATTTCTGCCTTTAGTGAGAACCCCGGAACTTCTAAGTAATCTTAGAATTCATCATCGGTAGTTTTTAGGAGGGGTTGCAGATTTATTCTCTGAATGCATTTGTAATCTTTGCGTTTGTAATCTACCTCTCGTAGAGCAGTGGGAGTTTGGCTCACACCTGTGTGCTGTTCCTTCAGGCATTCAGCCTCCAGAGACCAGTGCACACACTCAGAACCCAAGAGGGGAGCTTACCAGTAGTACAGAAGGTAACGTTGAAACCTTCCTTATGAACTGGTGAAGAGGATTCTTTTGAAGTTTCTGATAGTCAAGATCTTCCACTTAGTGGCTGTTGCTTCAGAAAAGGAGTCTGAGGATGTTGGGTGCTTTATACTTCAACTGATCTTTGCCAATGCAGTGCTTTTCATTTGACCCCACGTTAAACTCCCCATTGCACAGAGACCGTGCAGTTCTTCTTCTGGCTTTTTATTCTAAACCAGTTGTGTCTTCACTAACTCAATGTGAAGTGATCCTCAAAATTTTGGTTGTTCAGGATTAAGGACTTTTAGGCAACAAGAATTATTGTTATTTTTATAGGTTCTGATAGGACCTTCAGGAGTCAAAGATGACTATTTCCCAGTGGTTAAAATACTCTTTGGCAGCTTATTCTCAAGATGGAAGACATTTCCAGACCAAAAGGACATCGAGCCATAAAGATGATGCCTCTTTAAGGCATCTGTAAGAAAACCTCAAGCACTTTTACCACCTGCTGTAGATGAGTTCTGATGTCAGTCATTCCCACTTATTTCAGAAAGAAACTTTATCAAGCCCCTAAATAACAGGTAAGTTTACTTCCTTACTGACAGAAATCTGTGGAAATGTATAGTCAAGGAAAATTACTTACAAGAAGTAGTAGTCTCCTTTATCTCCCTCCTGCTTCTCGTTTACCTCTCCTCATAGTCTTCTCCTGTACATACGCAGTGTAAATGAAGCCTCTAGATTAGAGGAAAAGAGAAGGGAAGAACTTATGTAACAGGGATAATAGACAGTTCTTTTCCCTCCAGATTCCTGGATCACATTTTGAATTCCTTGTTCAGTTTTTACTAAGGGAAAACTGCCAATGTCTTCTGTGTGCATTTTATCTGAGTACAGATAGCTGAGTACAGTTTGAGTAAGGATATGAATATTACCCTTTCTTTGTAGGCAGACTTATAACAGTTTAGCATAAAAAGGGAAAGATGAAACAACTATGGCAAATGACAATTAGTGGCAAATAATTTCCCCTTTTCTCTCATCTGAATTGTCTTTTCCATGCATGATTCAAAAATTAAAATGCAATTGGTGACTGTCCTTAGTACCACGAATAGAGAGGAGAGAAAGGATTATAGTGTAGTATCCAGTCTAGACTTGGGTAATTTTGTTCACTAAAGACCATGTTGTTGTTGCTTTTAAACAAGGGAGCTATTCAGCACATATTGTTTCCTTAAAATGTTATTTACATCCAGATGAGGTATTGACAAATTGTTGTATGAAAGGCTTGCACCTGCAGAACTGCAAATCTTTATCTAGGACCGTTCAAAAAATAAAATTAAGCCCAAACAACCTTTGCTCTCATTAATCTTATAACACAAAGTGATTAAAACATTCTATTTGCCCCAAGATAATGCCATGTAAATTTAGAGCATAAAGGCCATTTAAAATGAAATAGGCACTGATTCCCAGAGACCCCCTGATGGCTCCTGACATATAAATTTTATAACGTACAAATGAGGACCAGTTGCTGCAGTCTGTTTTGTTTGTGGAATTAGTCATGTTACTTAGCAATACAAAAAAGTACATTTTACACCAAGCTCTAGGGAATAAGATATGCAGAATTCATGAGATACAAAACACACAAAATTCATCTCCTGAGCAGAAGCACTGCAACATTGTATAGCAAAAACTATTACTTTTTTCATCGTGTTTGTAATAAAGAACTCAAGCAACCATACCCTTCAGGGCTGGGCTTCTCATCACTTCACTTGAACTCAGCCTCAGCACTCAGCTATGGCATGTGAAGTTAATTACTCTGGGCACTGGGGCTCTGAACAAAAGAATGACCCTATTTGCAGCTCCATGTACTGTGTATCACGCTACAGTGAATTCTTTCACTACCTACACATTGCACACTCACTGACTCTGAATGGAGTAATAATTCTGGCACACTGAAGGAAAGCTCAGCTGTCATCTCATTTTCACAGGGACACTTGTCTTCTCAGGTAACCATTTAATGGGGGCTGACATCAGTCCACATTCAGTCATTGTCACCCTTCTAGTTCTAATGGCATCCAGATCCAAGGGTTATGACTTTCTGGAGGAGTTAGCCATCACTGTGGGTCTTTCAGTGGCATGTCATCCTGGGTCCTGCAACTCTGGGGCATTTCACGACCAGTTTCAGTGGCAGGAATGTAAGATGTAAAAAACATGCAATTGTGCACAGCTCTACATTCATAGAATCAAAGGTTATTTACAGAATGTCAGGAGACCTGGTTTTTCTATATTCCACAATATGATTGCCTTGCTGGGACTTTATTTGATATTTACATAAGTTCAACATAGACCAAGATGGACAATGTTTAAAAATACAAGAGACTAAAAGACAGCCCACATGGTCACATATAGCCATGTGCTGTGTCCCCACCTCACATCCTCTTCACCACTGATGTACTGAAAAGTTTCAGAGTTGTCCCACTGCAAAGCTAAAAATAAATAAATTACATTTTGCTAACACTCTAAGACTCAGCAAGAGATCTTCCAGTCAATAATGAGTAAAATTAGGTTGCATAATCAAGAATGGTGTCAGGCGAAGTGATGTATGTATGGCCTAGGGTAGTACTAATTTGGGAGGGGAAAAAAATAGGGCCAGATCCTTAGCTGGTGTAAATCAGCTGAAGATCTGGAGCCAAAAGCAAAGATACTACTTTTAAGGAAGGGAAAACAGGGTGGGGCCTCTTTAAAAGGATTTTATAGCTGTGACAGGGCACAAGCTGTAGCACCTTGATAACTGAGGTTGCTGCAGCACCGCAAAAAACTGCAGGCTTAATTGAAGAAGTCGATTAACCTGTTTCTGTTGATTATTGACACTTGAGTGGCAATTGCTGGGCTGATGAGGCAATTGACTCAGTAATCGGGAGGGTATATATTTGTGAGGAAAAGGAACAAAAAGGAAGCTAAGAGATGAGCCTGGGAAAAAGAGAGAGTTGGGTGTAGGTCATCTCATCCTGCTGCACACCTGTGGTATGCTCTGTTTTGAGCTGGAACTGAAGAATAAATTCATATGTGATGAAAGGGAAACAACCTGGGTGTGTCTGTGGTCAGGAGACCACAAGAACAGACTAGGCAGTGGCACTCACAAGGTAGGAAAAGGGCTGCACTGTGGCAATATCATATTCACTTTTAACATAAGGATAAACTTCCCCCGTGTTTTGCTTTTATGAAGAGTCACTCCTCTCCAGGAATCCTACTACTGTTTTGAACAGCAGTCTTGGGCTGTTGAATAGCAACTTCTAGTAAAAGAACATTGCTGGGCAACTGTTCCTTAGAATACTTCTACATTTTGCTACAATTCAAAGCAAAACTGTTGGAGTTTCCTTTGACCCCATTGCCCTCCTCTTTACTTTGTTCTTCTCTGACTTCATTTCAAAACTTTAGCCTAACCTAGCAGCATGCGAGTGGCTGGCATATTTTAATGTCATTGCTGCTGTTGGCCTCAGAGACAAGCCCAACAGTTACACTGCAGGGGAAAGCAGCAAAGAATCCTGTGGCACCTTATAGACTAACAGACGTTATCCATCTCTACGGAAAAGGATAAATGGACACAAATCAGATATTAGGAATGGCAATATTCAAAAACCTGTAGGAGAACACTGCAACCTCCCTGGCCACACTACAGCAGACCTTAAGGTGGCCATCCTGCAGCAAAAAAACTTCAGGACCAGACTTCAAAGAGAAACTGCAGAGCTTCAGTTCATCTGCAAATTTGACACCATCAGCTCAGGATTAAACAAAGACTGTGAATGGCTTGACCAACTACAAAACCAGTTTTCTCCTCCCTGGTTTCACCCTCAGCTGCTAGAACAGGGCCTCGTCCTCCCTGAATTGAACTAACCTCGTTATCTCTAGTTTGCTTGCATATATATACCTGCCCTGGGAATTTCACTACATGCATCTGACGCAGTGGGTATTCACCCACGAAAGCTCATGCTCCCGAAATGTTCTGTTAGTCTATAAGGTGCCACAGGATTCTTTGCTGCTTTTACAGATCCAGACTAACACGGCTACCCTTCTGATACTGCATGAGAAACAAGGGAGAGCTGGGAATTTTGGGTTATAGGCATAACTCAGCATGGGGTGAGAGAACTCCTCTCCGTTAGTAACTAATAAAGTTTGCAAACATACTGATACTCATCTAGGCCATTCTTAAGCACACCTGACATACTGGGATAGTAGAAACACTGGCCCAAATTCTATGCTGCCAAACATCATCAACCTCATTGAGTCCAATTGGATTTTATTGAGTCTAGCTCAGCACAGGATTGGGCTCTTTCTACCAAATGTGAAATCAGCTGGGCTAGAGAGGAGGCAGAGATGAATTATGAGAACCCAAAATGAGACCATCACCTATAGGTGTTTAATTTTTTTGTGGCTGGTCCTCCTCCTACCCACATTGACTGATAGTCCAGTGGAATATTAGGACATATTTTGAACACTCAGCAGCATGCCAGGTGTTTTACAGCTGACCATAAATGGTCTGCTGTGCAGCAATCAAATGGTACATTTCTTCTTTTTATCAACTAGACAATTTTCCCCATTTACTTCAGTTAGATTTTTCCAGGGCCCATAAGACTGGCAAGGTTTTTAAAATAAGAAAAAAGTAAACGTTCACATCAGCCAAGTTTTTCCAAACTCTCTCAGTTCTGAAAGGCAGCTGACAGCTCTCCAAAAAACACCATTGCAGAGAGAGTCCTACATTCTTTTTTTGCAAGCTCTGAGCCGTTTTTTTCCTCCCAAGCACACAGTCTTAAGCTTTAAAACAGACAGCCATGAAGGTGACACTTCAAGAAAGTTACAGGAGGTGAGGGTTGGAATTGTTTTGCTTGAACTGACAGTTTAATGCACATAACTTTCATTTGACCCAGACTAAAAGTGAAACATCAAGTTTTCCGGAAGTGGTCAGCTAAGTCCTTAGAATGTTTACATGTGGGAGAATTTGCTCATTGTGAGATGTGTGTTCCCATAAAATCCTACTGAATAAACCTTCAGAGAATTAAACTATAAAATGGAAGAGTTGGCATCTAACTTCTTGCCTGCCATAATTATGAAACTTGTCTTCAGTATCTCACTTCTTTATGAACAAACTATTAAGGCCAGTCAAATTGTTAATTGCAAAAAATAATCATGGCAAATGTAGCCTTTTTTCTGCTTGCAAATTGTTTATTGAGCCAGTCCTGATTTCTACAAATACATTTGATTTTTAGATGTATTTGTGAAACACTTAAAACAAACATTTTTTAGCTTATGATTGTTCAAGAACTGTTCCCTTTGAATATTTGCTATTCTTTCTTTATGGTATGTAACTGGTCACATGGCACTGTTTCTTCTCTCTGATTGGATTATTAAAACTTTTAAAACTAGAGAATAATGAATGGTGAACAACAAATAGCAAATTACAAAACAGCATTTCTAGTATGCAGCTTTGGATGAGTATAAATAATACTGATGTCTGAATAATTATGAATAACAAAACCTTACAAATAATAATGAACTAACCAAAATCAATTTACACCGAGTAATTCTGTCTCTCCATATTTCTGATGAAAACTGACCCTCATTTTTAGTATTTTTTTTACCTGCCATTGTCTACTTGTGAGAACTCAAGCTTTTTCTTGTTTATATGATTGGATTTGATTTAATAAGTGTTGTTTCTTTCAACTACAAACTATATCACTCATTATTTTCAATTAATATTTGTCATTTCAAAGTTAAAATATTTTATATACATACTTGTTTTGGTAGATACAAAATGTGTCCAGGAAAATCACTCTTATGAGGGCTTTCTACAGACATGCAGTGATTGCTTATAATCACCTTCTGTGCAGTTCTGTACATCTGACATAATGATGCATGTTGAATGTACATGAGAGATCAGCAATGGACAGCTGAAGGGCTCCCAACTTGAAAAATTTGCTTTGCTGATACAGAGCCATAGTAGCACCAGAACAGTGTGGGCTCAAATCAGATCTCAGATACATGAATGCTTGCGAGAATGCATGGCACATGGAGGTGGATAATTTTTATTTCCCCCATTCCAATATTTTAATACTGTGGCAAATTGCCGGTACTGTTCTCTGGGTCTCGCGCTTTCTCTTCTCTGGGGTAGGTTCAGGGCGATATTGCTTGCCTCTGAACCAGTTCTTAATCACTCCCCTAGTGTCCTTGGAGGAGGGGAGTGGAGAGGGAGGGAC